>NC_089253.1:66380847-66550847 GCF_963930625.1 Muntiacus reevesi | reverse complement strand
ATCTGAGCTGCATAAAATGGCACCAAAGATTGGACCTGAAGGGTCTCTGCCCCCATAGAATTTGCAAACAAACAAAGAATATAAGACTGGCAGCCCAGGCAGGTCACTGTCAAGTGTGTGAGGCAAGAGGGAAACCAGGTGTTGGTGTGACAACAGAGCTGAGTAGGGGAAGATGTTGGAAACACTGGGCCTTCATCTGCTTCAGTGATGGGCTAGGATAACCTGAGCGTGAAAACACAGAGAACGACAGAGTGGTCACCAACAAATGTGGATGGCAAAATTAACAGGGTCCAACCCACACTGGGATGGAGGAGAACGTATTCTCTGCTTTTTCGTAATGTCTACCATGAAAGTAAGGATGAATGCTTCATTCTGTGGGATTCTGCCGGATTTGAAACATCCATTTATTTATGAGGAACATATGACACAAATTAGCTTTTTCTCGGGTCTGAAAGTGCCACTCACCGACCTGGAACAAGTGCTCTCTGACTCTCTGGAGCTTTCTGCTTACCTTAAACAGGTGAACGGCTAGCTCCCCTGGATCAGTTTATGACATCCCCAGGATTTTTCCCTCTTCAAATGTATGAATTAAGTAACACATTGACTAGAGGAAATAGGTTTATAAAAGTTCCTTATGAAACATATTAAGTACGTGACTGTTTTAAATAAATATGCAAATTTAGGAATAAAAACTAAAATATCTGACAACATAGTAGTAAAAATATGACTTATGTACAACTGTATTTAAAATTATAAATCTCTCATCTGACTGGCAGGTAAAGATAATATGTGATGAGAATTGATGATTGCATAATTATTTTATAAGGTTTCAAAAATATTTTCAACTCAAAATAATATTTTTTGTTGTTATTCAGTTGCTAAGACATGTCCTACTATTTGTAACCCCGTGGACTACAGCACACCAGGCTTCCCTGTCCTTCACTATCTCCTGGAGTTTGCTTAAACTCATGTCCATTGATTTGGTGATGCTATCTAACCATCACATTTTCTGTGCCCCTGTTCTCTTCATGCCCTCAAAATATCATGAAACCATCTAATTGTCAAGAAGGAGCACAGAAAATATTATTATTAAGAGAAAAAGAAAATCATCTGAGGTCTTATCAAATATTTTCACAAATACCAGGCTCTTTACTACTAAACCAGATTCTTTATACTGATCCTCTTCCTAGTAGGCAATGCCATGTCCTGCTTTCTTCCTAAACAGTTAATAATGCAGAGTCCTCTGCGAATAGTTTGATTCTTCCTTTTGCATGAATGGGGAAGTGATCTTCCTTGCTGGATAACCTGACAGATTGTTTTGTGTCTGAGTTTCTTAAGCAGAGCACCAGGGTGTGCTAATTGCCAAGTCCTTTGTGCACTCTTAGCTCTCACCTGCTCTGAAAAATTAGATTGCAGCTTAGTTTTCATTCTTAAAAGCCTCTTTCTTCTAATCCCCTATTTTGTCTTGTAGCACAGAATAAAGATGTTCATTTGAGAAAAAGAGAATGTGGATCACTGAGAAAAGAAAGAAGAAAAAGTGATCCTTAAGCAAAGGGAAGTTATTTCAGTAAAAAGGAAAATGTTATTTTAGTAAAAAGAAAAAAGCAATTCAGTAAATGCATCCTAGCAAAATTGAGTCATTTTATGGACACATGAAAATTCTTCTTCCTGAACATTGAAGAATACAAGGAGTAGATATGAAGAGACTTTTTCTCCAGTGTGGATATCTTCAACCATGAGTGAATCTTTTTAAAGGAAAAGGGAATGGGAAGGAGAGAGAAGGGAAGGAGAAGGAAGAGAGGGAGGGAGAGAGGAGAGAAGGCAGGGAGGGAGGAGGAAGGAAGGAAGGAGAGAAGGAAGACAGGGAGGGAGGACAGGGGAAAGCAAATCATCAAATTAGCATTAATCAGATGCTTTCTTTTCTTGTATGAACAGGTGGGCCTGGAAAAACCCTTGATTAGTTTTGAAAACAATTTTTTAAAAGGGAAATGCAAATTTTTGGGAAAATATCATATATATATATATATATATATATATATATATATATATATATACACACACACACACACACATAATAGTTGTTACCTCTGGGTGGTGTGGACTTTGTAATCCTCACTTTTTCTTTTTTTATATACACAGCTTTGAAATTTCTAATAAATAAATGTTATTTTTGCAACAAATTTGTATAAGGAGCTGGTGAAAGCAGATGATTGCAAAGCAGAGTCATTTGGAATAATCTCAGATGGTTCTGCCCAGAAGGACTAGATCTGTGGGCTGAATCAGAAGCTCTAAGGTCGAAGCCTACAGAAGGATGAAAGGCATCTTCATGTACATTTCAGTGATTATCCAGGGAAACTCTTTGGGTGGCATGTATAACGTTAAATTTTCTTTCCCATGTTTTGCCTGCGTTTCTCTCTTCAGTCGTTGCAGTGGTAATCAAACAAACAAAAACCCTGAGGGTATTGCAAAGAGGGAACTAAATAGGATTGGTCAGAGAAGCAAAAGAGACTGCCCAACTCAGTTGTGAAGGGAAAGAAGGGAAAGATTCTGGTTTGTTGAAGTAGTTAGAGGAGAGGGAGCAGCGCCGAGTAGTTTTGTCTTCGGTGGAAACATCTGGAAGGGAAGTGGAGTGATTTTAAAAGGGAAGAGGACTTTTCTAGGTAGAAAAGATAGAGGAGTATGGATATGATTGCCTCCCTTCCGCACCATCCTCTGAGCATCAACTTTTCCTCCTTTGATTAAGTAGCATCAGTATTTCATTCCAATGCCAGTATCAAGTATTTGCTCCTTGGCACATTTTCCCACCTAGAAGCAAAAGAAAATAAAGCAAGACAGAAACTGCACAAGTGAATTAAGTACTGCTGGGTTTCAACTAAATGAATGGATATATTTAACTACCTTAAAATACCAGCACCCAGAATAGGCTTACCTTCTCCAGGGGTTGCTGGTCACTGGAAATAGTGCTTCAGAATGTCAGTAGATTCAAGTGCTATTAATCTGTTAAAAAAAAACAAACTCAAAAAATCACGAAAATGCCATCCATCTTTCAAGGTTACTTAGAGAAGTTCAGAGACCTTTGCACACAATCTGGTTCTCTGTATGCCTTTCCTCCCAGAATAAACTGGGTTTAGAAAAACTACAAGGGGCGGGGGGAAGGGTAGAAAAGCATTTGTTTTCTTGGGGAGATAAAACAATTCTACATGGAACCTCTTAGATTCCAAGGAGTCTGGATGTCAGGAAAGGGGACAGCTCTGCTTTATGGTCCCTGATGTCTGCCGTTCAGGGTGCAGAGAAGTGAGCGCTTCCAGGGCTGCTCTGGCTCACGAGCCACGCAGTGTATCTGACACGCTGCCCTCTGGGAAAAGCCGCCAGTGGGGGAATCGTTGCCGTGATGCCCTACAGCTTGTAACTTGGAATCCCGCTGGAGAACTTTGTAGTTGCTGTCAGTCAGTGGGAAGATAAAAGAGGCAGCTTCTTTTCAAGCAATTTGAATTCATTTCTCCGTAATGAGTTAGAGAGTCGGGCAGCAGCAGTGAGCGCGCCCGTTATTTCGAGGATGAAAGCGACAGAGATGGAGAAAAGGAAGCATGAGGTCGGCCTTGCAGCCAAATCGGCAGAGTAACATGGCTTGTCACTAGTCCACTTCCTTCCAGGACTCCTTTCCCTGATTCCCCATATTCTTAGAAGGAAAGGGCAGAGAAAGTCCAGCTCTATCTCAGTTTATTAAATAAAAACCCAGTGTATGAAAATTAAAGTCTAAAGTAGCAGACAATAGTATTTTATACACAAATACTCAAGCACAGACATGCTAAAGGCATTATACTATTCCTTTACACATTATACAATTAATTATTGACCATACAATTTCTTTTAGAGATGGAGAAGACATTAAATGTGTCGTGTTATGGAATTCTTCCTGACCACATCAAGTGTTTAAAAGCAACACAAGAAATATTAGGAATGATGACTGTGGGAAAAAGCATGTCCAAAACAAGTATTAATATGAAGAAGAGTGAGACTATAGAGAAAATGGAGATAATTTCTTTCTTCCTATTTCTTTGGGAAGCAAATTTCTTCTCTGCAAAAAAACAAAAATTGCAATTAATATAGTTTTACATACGTTTCTAGGGGTATAAACATATAACTATAAACACACAAGAAATGAAAATATTTTACTTGAAGTTAAAAAATCATTGCTGCATTGTTGGTGAAAATATGAATGAGCCCTGATTAGATTTATATCATTTCAAACATCAGGTGATAGAACATATACCCACTGAATATATTGACATCTCTGATTGTATATCATGTCATGGCCAATAAAACTATAGAAATGTATAATTAGGACACATTTTTCCATGAGAATGGAGTTAAGCATTAATTTATCAAACTTACTTCGGAACTCATCTGTTCTCAGCACTCACACGGCTGCTTATTGAATTTGTGTCTCATATCTAATTGGCTATTTTCTTGATATAATGAACAAGTGCAAGCTCTATGCTGTTGTGTCTGTTGCAGAGACGACGTAATGATGAAATGCAAATTCTAACCCAGGGCTGCACTTGGAGTCAGGGAGTGCAGCCCACAGAGGCAGGAGAGAGCACTGGGTTTCTGAGTTCTCCGGCCTTCAGTTCATGTTTCAAATTCTGCAGATCATCTTTGTGTGGGAATCTTTCCATTCTTCCTCCTCGTGAAAGGAGACTGTTAGATGAGGAGTATGATCTTCAGGTCACTCCCAAATACTTTACCTTTGGCTTTGGAAGACTTTATATCATTAAAAAAAAATAAATAAAATTGACCTTTTCAAAAGGGGAAGTATTTAAAGCATTTGGAAAAATTCGAGTCATTTTTTAACTCATATTATGGCAGACTTGAGGTTTTAGGACGTACATGATGCAGTTCACATGAGGATGTCAACCACGAAGCAGATATATAATAATATGAGTTGATAGTTGTATACCATTGATACACCTGTCAGGTGTTGGGCTTTGTATGTTTAGTCATGGTAAGAGTTCAGTATTTGGTGAATAAATATCAATATTAGAATTAACCTGTAGATATGTCTTGACTGAAAGCATAACCATTAAACCTAATTATCTGAATTTTGAATAAGGAGGCTTCCAACAGATGTGTCAGCTATGAAGTAATATTACAGGGAAAGGGAAGAGTGGATTACATTGAGAAATAGGAAAAAAATCTAGCTCTCCAGGGCTTGTGTTCTTCCCAGCCTCTGAGACACAGTCCTGCTGCAGAGTTCTAATTCCTAAGCTTCTCCTGTGGGGGTGTAAGAATGCACCCTTTGCATGGTGATAGGTCTTCATCATCATATATTTACAGGGATCACACGTTACACTTCAGCACCTTAGAAGGTACTACTAGATGACTCTCAAACCATAATGCCATATACTAAGAACAGCTCATTGAAACTAATATTTCCCAACTTTTTGTGTGAAGTTCTTATGAGAAATGAGTTACTTCACTCAATTAAAAAACAGAATCTAAGGATGATAGCAACCCATGTAAGAAAGCAAAACAGTTTTGTATAGTTTTCTGAGAATTTGGATTATTTGTAAATAGGGTTGTATATATATATATATATATATATATATATATATATATATCTTATTTTTTATATGGTTGTATACCTATGGGGAGGGGTTACCTGGTGGCTCAGTGGTAAAAGGCAGGAGATGCGTGTTTGATCCCTAGGTCAAGAAGATCCCCTGGAGAAGGAAATGGCAACCACTCCAGTATTCTTGCCTAGGAAATCTCATGGACAGAGGAGCCTGGTGGTGTTGCAAAAGAGTCAGACACAACTTAGTGACTAAACAACAAAAACATATCCTTGGGGAGATATCAGAATTCAAGGAGTGGATATCTGAAATCATAAAATAAAATGTAGATATTGGTTCATTAATTTGTTCACGCTATAAACATATATCTAGTTTTAATGGAGCAAGACCGAAATGATAGTGGTGAATTAAGGAGCATGATCTTTCACTGAAGAGGCTTGTGATTTACAAGAGGTGGAAAGTAACCAAATAATCACATAAAAATGTAAAGTTGCCAACCTTAAAAAACACTAAAGTAAACGTATATGTCACTAAGGTGGCATAGTAGGGACCCTATTATAATGGACGACCTATTATAAAAGACTTTTTTAACAGATGACATCTGGGTTAACATTTAGACACTAACCCAGAGAAGACAGCAAAGAGGGCTACAGAGGGTATGACATCAGTGAAGGATGTGAGAAGCAGAAAATTTTGGTGTGATTTCGGGAACCAAGGAAGGCCACTGTGTCTGGGACAGAGTGGATGAAGAAGGGAATGGCATAGATGAGACATAAAAACTGCTTTATGAAGAATCTTGTAGGTTACTTTAGGGATTTTGTGTGTCACAGAAAGGATTGTCAGTATTTTTCAGTTATTACAGCAGATGAGTATTCCTTAAATTTAGTAGCTACAGACATGGATCAGAATGCATTCTCTTTTATAAAATGTGTAAGTGGATTACATTTTCATCTGTCATCCAGTCTTTCTTTCCTGTGAAGATAAATGTGTGAGCATATGTGAATATATAGTATATTTGAGATCCTAATACAAACAAATCTTATATCCTACTTTACTTATTTAACATTATGAGTATGTCTCATATCACACAAAAAGCACTGATAAAAATCATTCTTAATGAATATGTAATATCAATAGTATCAGTTCAGTTCAGTTGCTCTGTCATGTCTGACCCTTTGCAACCCCGTGGACTGTAGTATGGCAGTCTTCAACTGATCATCACTAACTCCCAGAGCTTGCTCAAACTCATGTCCATCGAGTCAGTGAAGCCATCCAACCATCTCATCCTCTGTCATCTCCTTCTCCTCCTGCCTTCAATCTTTCCCAGCATCAGGGACTTTTCCAGTGAGTCAGTTCTTCATATCAGGTGGCCAAGGTATTGGAGTTTCAGCTTCAGCATCAGTGCTTCCAATGAATATTCAGGACTGATTTCTTTTGGTGGTGGTGGTTTAGACGCTGTCATGTCTGATTCTTGGGACCCCATGGCCTGTAGTCTGACGGGCACCTCTGTCCATGGGATTCTCCATGCAGGAATACCATTTCCTTTTCCAGAGGATCTTCCCGACCCAGGGATCAAACGCAAGTCTCCTGCATTGCATGGAGATTCTTTACCAACTTAGCTACAAGGGAAGATTTCTTTTAGGTTGACTGAATTGATGTCCTTGCTGTCCAAGAGACTCTCAAGATTCTTCTCCAAAACCACAGTTCAAGAGCATCAGTACTTTGGCACTCAGCTTTTTTTATGGCCCAATGCTCATATCCATACACAACTACTGGAAAAACCATATGTTTGACTATATGGACCTTTGTTAGTGTCTAGGTTTGTCATAGCTTTTCTTCCAAGGAGCAAGTGTGTTTTAATTTCATGGCTGCAGTCACCAACTGCAGTGATTGTGGAGCCCAAGAAAATAAAGTCTGTCAGTGTTTCCATTGTTTCCCCATCTATTTGCCATTAAGTGATGGGACTGGATGCCATGATTAGTTTTTTGAATATTGAGTTTTAAGTCAGCTTTCTCACTCTCCTCTTTCACTTTCATCAAAAGGCTCTTTAGTTCCTCTTCCCTTTCTGCCATAAAGGTGGTGTCATCTGCATATCTGAGGTTATTGATATTTTTCCCTGCAATCTTGATTCCAGCTTGTGATTCATCCAGGCCAGCATTTCACATGATATATTCTGCACTTAAGTTAAATAAACAAGGTGACAATATACAGCCTTGAGGTATTCCTTTCCCAATTTGGAACCAGTCTGTTGATTCATGTCCATTTCTAACTGTTGCTTCTTGACCAGCATACAGATTTCTCAGGAGGCAGGTAAGGTGGTCTGGTATTCCTACCTCTTTAAGAATTTTCCACAGTTTATTGTGATCCACACAGTAAAAGGTTTCATCATAGTCAATGAAGCAAAAGTAGATGTTCTTCTGGAATTCTCTTGCTTTTTCTATGATCCAATGTATATTGGTTATTTGATCTCTGGTTCTTCTGCCTTTTCTAAATCTAGCTTGAACATCTGGAAGTTCTCGATTCGCATACTGTTGAAGCCTAGGTTGGAGAATTTTGAACATTACTTTTCTAGTGTGTGAGGCAGAGCAAAAACAACACCCACTGGGGATATGACCTGTGCTGGAAGTAAAATCTGATGCTGTAAAGAGCAATATTGCATAGGAACCTGGAATGTTAGGTCCATGAATCAAGGCAAATTGGAAGTGCTCAAACAAAAGTGCTCAAACAAAAGATGGCAAGAGTGAACATCGACATTTTAGGTATCAGCAAACTAAAATGGACTGGAATGGGTGGATTTAACTCAGATGCCCATTATATCTATTCCTGTGGGCAAGAATCCATTAGAAGAAATGGAGTAGCCATCATAGTCAACAAAAGAGTCCAAAATGCAGTACTTGGATGCAATCTCAAAAATGGCAGAATGATCTCTGTTTCCAAGGCAGGCCATTCAATATTATGGTAATCCAAGTCTATTCCCCTACCAGTAATGCTGAAAAAGCTGAAGTTGAATGGTTCTATGAAGACTTACAAGACCTTCTAGAACTAACACCCCCCAAAAATGTCCTTTTCATTATAGGGGACTGGAATGCAAAAGTAGGAAGTCAAGAAATACCTGGAGTAATAGGCAAATTTGGACTTGGAGTGTACAGAATGAAGCAAGACAAAGGCTAATAGAGTTTTGCTAAGAGAAAGCACTTGTCATAGCAAACGCCCTTCCAACAACACAAGAGAAGACTCTACACATGGACAACACCAGATAGTCAGTACCAAAATCAGATTGATTAATATACTCTGAAGTCAGAGATGGAGAAGCTCTATAAAGTCAGCAAAACAAGACTGGGAGCTGACTATGGCTCAGATCATGACCTACTTATTGCCAAATTCAGACTTATATTGAAGAAAGTAGGGAAAGCTGCTAGACCATTCAGGTATGACCTAACTCAAATCATTTATGATTATACAGTGGAAGTGAGAAATAGATTCAAGGGATTAGATTTGATAGAGTGCCTGAAAAACGATGGACAGAGGTTCATGACATTGTACAAGAAGCAGGGTTCAAGATCATCCCCAAGAAAAGAAATGCAAAAAGGAAAAATGGTTGTCTGAAGAGGCCCTACAAATAGGCCTTCACAAATATGTGAAAAGAAGAGAAGCAAAAGGCAGAGGAGAAAAGGAAAGATATACCCATTTGAACGCAGAGTTCCAAGGAATAGCAAGGAGAGATAAGAAAGACTTCCTCAGCGACCAGTGCATAGAAATAGAGGAAAACAATAGAATTAGAAAAACTAGAGCTCTCTTCAAGAAAGTTAGAGATACCAAGGGAACATTTCATGCAAATATGGGCTCAATAAAGGAAAGAAATTGTATGAACCTAACAGAAGCAGAAGATATTAAGAAGAGGTAGCAAGAATACACAGAAGAACTGTACAAAAAAGATCTTCATGACCCAGATAATCACGATGGTGTGATCAGTCTCCTAGAGCCAGACATCCTGGAATGTGAAGTCAAGTGGGCCTTAGGAAGCATCACTATGAACAAAGCTAGTGGAGGTGATGGAATTCCAGTAATTTCAAATCCTAAAAGATGATGCTGTGAAAGTGCTGCGCTCAGTATGCCAGCAAATTTGGAAAATTCAGCAGTGGCCACAGGACTGGAAAAGGTCAGTTTTCATTCCAATCCCAAAGAAAGGCAAAGCCAAAGAATGCTCAAAATACTGCACAATTGCACTCATCTCACTGGGGCTTCCGTTATAGCTCAGTTGATAAAGAAACCGCCTGCAACGCAGGAGACCCCGGGTTGATTTCTGGGTTGGGAAGATCTGCTGGAGAAGGGAAAGGCTACCCACTTCAGTATTCTGGCATGGAGAATTCCATGGACTGTATAGTTCATGGGGTTGCAAAGAGTCAGACGCAACTGAGTGACTTTCACTTCACTTCACTTCACACGCTAGTAAAGTAATGCTCAAAATTCTCCAAGACAGGCTTCAACAGTAAGTGAACCGTGAACTTCCAGATGTTCAAACTGGATTTAGAAAAGGCAGAGGAACCAGAGATCAAATTGCCAGCAATTGTTGGTACATTGATAAAGCAAGAGAGTTCCAGAAAAACATCTACTTCTGCTTTATTGACTTTGCCAAAGCCTTTAACTCTGTGGATCACAATAAACTGGAAAATTCTTAAAGAGATGGGAATACCAGACCACCTGACCTGCCTCTTGAAAAATCTGTATGCAGGTCAGGAAACAACAGTTAGAACTGAATATGGAACAACTGACTGGTTCCAAATAGGGAAGGCTGTATATTGTCACCCTGCTTATTTAACTTATATGCAGAGTACATCATGAGAAATGCTGGCTGGATGAAGTCCAAGCTAGTATCGAAGCCCAAGCTGGTATCAAGATTGCCAGGAGAAATTTCAATAACCTCAGATATGCAGATGACATCACCCTTATGGCAGAAAGCATAGAAGAACTAAAGAGCCTCTGGCTGAAAGTGAAAGAGGAGAATGAAAAAGTTGGCTTAAAACTCAATATTCAGAAAACTAAGATCATGGCATCTGGTCCCATCACTTCATGGAAAATAGATGGGGAAGCAGTGGCTGACTTTATATTTTTGGACTCCAAAGTCATTGCAGATGGTAACTGCAGCCATGAAATGAAAAGACATTTGCTCCTTGGAAGAAAAACTATGACCAACCTAGGCAGCATATTAAAAAGCAGAGACATTACTTTGCCAACAAAGGTCTGTCTAATCAAAGCTATGGTTTTTCCAATAGTCATGTATGGATGTGAGAGTTGGACTATAAAGAAAGCTGAGCACTGAAGAATTGATACTTTTGAACTGTGGTGTTGGAGAAAACTCTCATGGTGTTGGAGAAGATGCTTGAGAGTTCCTTGGACTTCAGAGAGATCCAACCAGCCCAACGTAAAGGAAATCAGTCCTGAATATTCCCTGGAAGGACTGATGCTGAAGCTGATACTCCAATACTTTGGCCACCTGATGCAAATAGCTGACTCATTGGAAAAGACCCCGATGCTGGGAAAGATTGAAGGCAGGAGGAGAAGGGGACGACAGAGGATGAGATGGTTGGATGACATCATCGACTCAATAGACGTGCGTTTGAATAAACTCCGGGAGTGGATGATGGATAGGGAAGCCTGTCATGTGACAGTCCATGGGGTTGCAAAGAGTCGGACATGTCTGAGCAACTGAACCAATCTGAACTGAACTTGCTGGTGTTTGAGATGAGTGCAATTGTGTGGTAGTTTGATCATTTTTTGGCATTGCTTCTTTTTGGGATTGGAATGAAAACTGACCTTTTCCAGTCCTGTGGCCACTGCTGAGTTTTCCAAATTTGCTGGCATAATGAGTGTAGCTCTTTCACAGCATCATCTTTGGGGATTTGAAATAGCTCAACTGGAATTCCATTGCCTCCACTAGCTTTGTTTGCCGTGATGCTTCCTAAGGCCTCATTGACTTCACACTCCAGGATATCTGGCTCTAGGTGAATGATCACACCATTTTGGTTATCTGGGTCATTAAGATCTTTTTTGTATAGTTCTTCTGTGTACTCTTGCCACCTCTTCTTAATATCTTCTGCTTCTGTTATGTCCATACCATTTCTGTCCTTTACTGTGCCCATCTTTGTGTGAAATATTCCCTTGGTATCTCTAATTTTCCTAAAGAGATCTCTGGTCTCTCCCATTCTCTTGTTTTCCTCTATTTCTTTGCATTGATCACTGAGGAAGACTTTCTTATCTCTCCTGGCTATTTTTTGGAACTCTGCATTCAGATGGGAATATCTTTCCTTTTCTCCTTTGCCTTCCACTTCTCTTCTTTACTCAGCTATTTGTAAGGCCTCCTCAGACAATCATTTTACCTTTTTGCATTTCTTTTTCTTGGGGATGGTTTTGATCACCACCTTCTATACAATGTTAGGAACCTCCATCCATAGTTCATCAGGCACTCTGTCTATCATATCTAATCCCTTGAATCTGTTTGTCACATCCACTGTATAATCATAGGGATTTTATGTCTAGTAATTTCCCCCACATTCTTCAATTTGAGTCTTAATTTTGCAGCAAGGAGGTCATGATCTGAACCACAGTCAGCTCCTGGTCTTTTTTTTTTTTTTTTTTTTTTTTTTGCTGTGTCAAGCTTCTCCATCTTTGGCTGCAAAGAGCAAAAAATATAATCTGATTTCGTTATTGGCCATCTGGTGATGTCCATGTGTAGAGTTGTCTCTTAGGTTGTTGGAAGAGGGTGTTTGCTATGACCAGTGCATTCTCTTGGCAAAACTCTGTTAACTTTTGCCCTGCTTCATTTAGTACTCCAAAACCAAACTTGCCTGTTACTCCAGGTATCTCTTGACTTCCTACTTTTGCATTCCAGTCCCCTACGATGAAAAGGGTATCTTTTTTCTGGTGTGGGGTGGGGGGGAGTGTAATTTTTGAAGGTCCTGTTGGGCTTCATAGAACCATTCAACTTCAGCTTCTTTGGCATTAGTGGTTCAGGCATAGAGTTGGATTACTGTGATATTGAATGGTTTGCCTTGAAAATGAAGAGAGATCATTCTGTCATTTTTGAGATTGCACCAAGGTACTTCATTTTGGACTTTTTTGTTAACTATGAGGGCTCCTCCATTTGTTCTCGGGAATTCCTGCCCACAGTGGTCGATATAATGATCATCTGAATTAAATTCACTCATTTCAGTCCATTTTAGTTCACAGATTCCTAAAATGTTGATGTTCATTTTTGCCATCTCCTATTTGACCACTTCCAATTTACCTTGATTCATGGACCTACCATTCCAGGTTCCTATGTAATGTTGTTCTTTACAGCCTTGGGCTTACTTGCATCACCAGTCACAACCACAACTGAGTATTGTTTTCACTTAGCTCAGCCTCTTCGTTCTTCTGGAGTTATTTTTCCACTCTTCTCCTGTAGCATATTGGGCATATTTCAGTGTCCTATCTTTTTGCCTTTTCATACTGTTCATGGGGTTCTCAAGGCAAGAATACTGAAGTGATTTGCCATTACCTTCTCCGGTGGACCACATTTTGTCAGAACTCTCTACCATGACCCTTCCATCTTGGGTGGCCCTACACAGCATGGTTCATAGTTTCACTGAGTTAGACAAGGCTGTGATCCAACTGATCAGTTTGGTTAGTTTTCTGTAATTGTGTTTCCATTCTGTCTGCCTTCTGATGGAGAAGAATAATAGGCTTGTGGAAGCTTCCTGATGGGAGAGGTTGGCTGTGGGGGAATCTGGGTTTTCCTCTGATGGGTGGGGCCATGTAAATCCTCAGTAAATCCTTAATCCAATTTTCTGCTGTTGTGTGGGGCTGTGTTCCCTCCCTATAGTTTGGCCTGTGACCAAACTATGGTAAGGATAATGGAGGTAATGGAGACCTCCTTCCAAAGGACTTATGCCAGGGCTGTTGTATTCAGTGCTCCTGACCCCACAGCAGGCAACTGTTGACCCACGCCTCCCTTGGAGACTCCTGGACACTCAAAGGCAAGTCTGGGTCATTCTCTTGTGGGGTCATCGCTTCTTTCTCCTGGGTCCTGGTGTGCACAAGGTTTTGTTTTTACCCTCCCAGAAACTGTCTCCCCAGGCCTGTGGAAGTTCTGTAATCAAATCCCACTGGCCTTTAAAGTCAAAGTTCCTGGGGACTGAGAATCCCCAGGATCCCCAGGTTGGGAAATCTGTTGTGAGCCCTAGATCTTTCACAATAGTCTGAGAACTTCTTGGGTATAATTGCTCTCCAGTTTTGGGGTTGTTTTCCTGGTGCCTCTATGGTGGGGCTCCCGCACTGCGCCCCCAGGTGTGTGGCAGCCAGAGCCCCTGTCCCCGTGGCAGGCCTGCTGGCCCGTGCCTCTGCAGGAGGCACTCACACACTCAAAGGCGGGTCTGGCTCAGTCTCTTGTGTGTCCCCGGGTTCTGGTGTGCACAAGGTCTCATTTGAACCCTCTGAGCGTCTCTGGCAGGTTTGACTCTAAACATGATTTTGCCCCTCCTACCGTCTTGTTGGGGCTTCTCCTTTGCCCTTGGATGTGGGGTATCTTTTTTTGTGGGATCCGGCATTCTCCTGTCCATGGCTGTTCTTTGCAGTTTTGGAGTTCTTACAGGAGAAGATGAGCACGCATCCTTCTACTCCGCCATCTTAAAAAGGAACTTATCAATTTTATGGATATACCAAAATGTACTAGCCTTCCCTTCATTACCATTTCATTATATGGTATTATAATAGCAAAATGTATTAGCCATTTCATTTTTGTTGCATGTTTAGGTTTATTATTTTTAATATTAGAAAGATATTTATCACATAATTCTGCATATATCATTAATATGTATTGCTAGAAAATTTAAAGGGTGGAATATTTTTTGAGACTTGTTATGCATTGGAAAAATGCAACAATGCTTTAATGAAAAACTGCATCAATTCACATATCTCCTAACAATATACAAATATGTTCATATTCCTGTAACTGTGATAATTTGATAGACAAAAATTATTTGCTTTAATTTGCATTTGATTTATTCTTAGTGACATCAGACATTACCAATATGCTTATTATTTGTTTGTCTTTTTTCTCTTATTTGCTCACATACTTAGCCAAAAAATTTTAGAGATTTAAACTAGGTTTGATCTGAATGGCAGCTTAAAATTTGAGTTATAATTATTGGTCATTACAGTGCCAAATATTTTACTCAGCTTATCTTTCTGGTGTATTTATGAGGTTTAGTAAACAGTATTTCAGATTTTTTTTTGTGATGAAACTTCGGTTTATTTTTGTAAAGAACATTTTCTCTATCCAGGATTGAAACATATATATTGCATTATTTTGCTAAATATATCAGAGATTTAAATTCTTATGTATTATGGTGCTTATTTCTGGGCTATTTGCTCCTTCTGTTTATACCTCTGTTTCTCTTTGAATCATTACCATGACAGTTTGATCTCTATGCTTTCAACCTGGTACATATTAAAAAATACTTTGTATTTTATTGGTAAAGTTCTCATCTACTCCCTCCAGCTTAGTACTCATTTTTAAAAAAAGGTCTTAGATCTTTATGTATATTCTTCCAACTCATCATTAAATTGAGCTTAAAAAAAGTCACTGATATTTTTAATGAACTCTTCATCTTATAAATTAATTCATGAGGAATTTATACTGTCAAATATTTCTCATCGAGAAATGTGTTGTGATTCCATTTATTTAGGCATTTTATATCTCACAATAAAGTTTTGTTATTTTTTCATAAAGACCTCATATTTCCTGTGAGGATTAAAAGAAGAAAAGTGAAAGTGTTCTCAGTCATCTCTGACTCTTTGTGACCCCATGAACTGTAGCCCGCCAGGCTCCACTGTCCATGGAATTCTCTAGACAAGATTACTGGAGTGGGTAGCCATTCTCTTCTCCAGGGGATCTTCCCAACCCAGGTCTCCTACATTGCAGGCAGATTCTTTATCATTTGAGCCACCAGGGAAGCTGGTGAGGTGAGGTGAGGGTTATAGCCAGGTTTTTTACTTCTGTGATTGTAATTTTGTTTTTATTATAGCATTCAAATAATCATTATTGGTATCATATCTGTGTGATTTTCGTCAATACTTTCTTTAAACATGTATAAATCTGAGTTATTTTTTCAGCTCCATTAAAACAGAAAATACAGAGGTCCTTACACTTAAGAAATATTTCCATGAGTTTAACGCACTCAGCTAACGTGATATAATACGCTAACAGTTAGGATGGATGCTTTTACTTGGAACAAAAAGAGCTCTAGTTTAAGTTTCAATCACAAATATACCCATACAATATGATTATTTTAAGTAAGCCACAACAAAGCTATTTGACTAATTTTTGTTTCTAAGAATTCATTCAAGATAATTAAAATAAGCTTATAACATAAATATAAAATGTTTTAAATATTTGTATCCATTTGTGCCCATTGGGAAATGAGCAATTGTTTTTGGAATTTTTTTCAAAAATATTGTTAGATAGGTACACAAAAATATTTGGAAAGTTATTTTCCTGACAATTTATTTGTATAATGAGAGTTGAAGGGCATGGTCCTAAAAGTCTAACTATACAGATTGGCTGTATTGTGGTGAATTCATTAAAAAGATTATGCAGAAGTATAGTTATCATTAAGAAAATTATATTGTTACAAGTGTAAAACAAGAGCATTAAAAAGTCTATAAGTGGGAAAAATAATAATGTATTTATATGTGTAAAATATGAAAGGATAATTACCAAAATACACCAAACTATTGATACAGTAATAATGATTATCTTGAAATTTTAGATAATTCTAGCTTTTCATAGTGTCTGATAATAATTAAAATTTACAATGAATACTTCTTTTATAGTCAAAGAAGGAGTGAATGAAGCCAAGACAAAAGAGGAGAGTTTGTAGCATGTGTCATCTTCTAGCAAAAGTACTAGAAGATTTTAGTAAACAACAGATTTTAAAACTCCAAATTCTCATGAGAACTTGGAAATAAAAGACTTAACTTCACTAAACCTGAGATGATAAAGACCTTGAGCCCCAGCTTCTTTCAGAAACCCAACCATCTTGCTTTTACTTGAATCCCTTATACTTACGATGATTCACTTTCACTTTTCTCCAATAATTTATCCCTTTAAGATAATAGAGTTTTTTATTATCCTTTTGATTTGTACTGTTTCCTATTTAATGATTTACTCTATGTGGCATACATGCAAAAGTTATCATATTAGAAAAATTATTATGCTATAATAATTATGGTACCATCAAACTGAATTAAATTATGTTTCATTGTAAATAGTAAAATGTATTAATTTTTTAAAAGCCTTTTTATGCCAACGAGGATAAATAGTTACCTTCATATAATTTCATTAAACACCATGACAGTACAAGCCAATTTGACAGAGCTGATAACAAATCAACTCAACACTTATAGGAGTCCCTTCCAAGTAGTTCTGAAATTAGCTTTCTTAGGGCTATGAATTAAATGCATTGTATTAAATAGAACCTGTGCATTTTATGAATAAAAGTTTCACCCTCATTTTGTGTGCATATATATAGGAAGATCTTGGAAGAATAAGATTTTCTTTCTTATGTTAGTTTCAGATCAAAATGAACCTGCATTTTAAGTGTGCATTCTAATATTTTTCTTTAGCACATCAGAGTGGTGCTGTCCAATAGACATATAAAGTAAGCTAAATGTCTAATTGCTAATTTTCTAGTATGCACATGAATAAAATTGTGTAATGTATATTTTGTGAATCACTCTACTCTGAATATTATCATTTCAACATGGAATCAAAATTTAAAGTAATATCTCAAATGAGATTTTTTTCTTCTTTTTATGCTAAATCAGTGTGTATATTTTATAGTACTCTTCAATTCAGATAATTTTTATCAGAAATATTCGATCTGTATTTCAACTTCATAATATTTTCTGTTAAAAAGTATTCAATAATTTAAATTTTTTCCAGAAGCAAAATTAATGATTAGTTTTTAATTTAAATTAGTTAAAATTAACTCAAATTAGAAATTCAGTTCTACAACCACATTTCAAGTGCTCAGGGGCCCCATGTGGATAGTGGTTATTCAATTGGACAACCTAGTTTTAGAACACATGTATAAGATGTCAGCAACATGGAAAAGTTAAAAATTAAGTTGAAGCCAAACTATTGGAAATGTTTTGACTACTGGATTTCAAAGAACATGAGCTGATTTTTTTTGTTGTTTTTTGTTTTTTTCTCATTAAATCAACTGGTTAGCTAGTTGACTCAGTTGATAGAATCAGTTGCTTTGGTTATATACAAATCATCTTACTTTTTCCCAGGTCCTTTAATTTTCCTTAAGGCAAATGTTTGTGTGTGTTGTGTGTGTGTGCGCGCGCACACACGTGCTTATTCATGTCTGACCCTTTGTCATGCCACAGACTGTAGCCTGCCAGGCTCTTTATTCCATGGAAGTTGCCAGGCAAGAATACTGGAGTGGGTTACCATTCTTCCTCCAGGGGATTTTCTCAACCCAGGAATTGAACCAGGGTCTCCTGCTTTGCAAGCGGATTCTTTACCAGTTGAGCTACCAGGGAAGCCCTAAATCCCAAAGAAAGGCAATGCCAAAGAATGTTTAAACTACCATGCAATTTTGCTTATTTCACAAGCTAGCAAGATGATGCTCAAAATTCCTGAAGCTAGGCTTCAGCAGTACGTGAATCGAGAACTTCCAGATATACAAGCTAGGTTTAGAACAGCCCAGGAACCAGAGATCAAATTGCCAACATCTGCTGGATCATAGAAAAAGCAAGGGAATGCCAGAGAAACATCTACTTCTGATTCATTGACTCTGCTAAAGACTTTGACTCTGTGGATCACAACAAACTGAGAAAAATTCTTCAAGAGATGGGAGTACCAGACCACCTGATCTGCCTCCTGAGAAACCTGTATGCAGGTCAAGAAGCAACGGTTAGAAGTGGATATGGAACAACAGATTGGTTCCAAACTGGAAAAGAAGTATGCCAAGACTATGTTGTCACCCTGCTTATTTAACTTCTATGCAGAATACATTATGCAAAATGCTGGACTGGATGACTCACAGGGTGGAATCAGGATTGTCAGGAGAATTATCAACAACCCCATGCATGCAGATGGTACCACTCTAATGGCAGAAAGCGAAGAGCAATTAAAGAGCCTTTTGATGAAGATGAAAAAGGACAGTGAAAAATCTGGCTTAAAACACAGCATTCAGAAAACTAACATCATGGCATTCAGTCTCATCATTTCATGGCCAATAGATGGAGGGGAAATGGAAACAGTGACAGATTTTATTCTCTTGGGCTTCAAAATCACTGCAGATGGTGACTTCACCCATGAAATTAAAAGACATTTGTTCCTTGGAAGGAAACCTATGACAAATCTAGACAGAATATTACAAAGCAGAGATTACTTTGCTGACAAAGGTCCCTTTAGTCAAAGGGACTTTGACTGTGGTTTTTCCAGTAGTCACGTATGGATATAAAAGTTGTACCAGAGAGAAGGCTGAGTGCCGAAGAATTGATGTTTTCAAATTGTGGTGCTGGAGAAAACTCTTGAGAGTCTCTTGGACAGCAAGGAGATCAAACCAGTCAATCCTAAAGAAAATCAATCCTGAATATTCATTGGAAGGACTGATGTTGAAGCTGAGGCTCTAGTACTTTGGCCTGATGCAATGAGCTGGCTTATTTGAAAAGACCCTGATGCTGGAAAAGATTGAAGGCAAGAGGTAAAGAGGGCAGTAGAAGATGAGATGCCTAGTTAATACCACTGACTCCTTGGACATGAATTTGAACAAACTCCAGAAGATAGTGAAGGACAGAGAAGTCTGGTGTGCTGTGGTCCATCGGGTCACAAAGAGTCGGACACGACTTAGTGACTGAACAACAACCTGTGCTGCCAGGTTCACTCTTGTTTCTCAGCTGTCTTATAAATCATGTAAATAAGTGCAATAAGCATTTATCAAATGATTCCATAATACTTTAGATCTACAAGTCCATCATGTGTGATGGCACATTGAACTTGGCCCAGGAAAGCTAGAAGTATGTTGTATGTCAGGTGATGCCTTCCATCAAGTTTAGAGCAGCTTTTTTCCCCAGCATTACAACATAGTGTAATGGCACTAGGCAATATTGGCATTTCTGATATGACTTCTTTTGGCCAGCTCAGCATTCTTAAAAAATAAATAGTTTTTTCACTCTGTGATTGAAAGGGTTAAATAGTACCAATTCATTACCACTCACAAAAGGATTTATTTTGTTCTCATAAATCAGTTTTATTCCACATTTTTATTATTCCCTTGGGTGAGCTACTCGAATTGAAATCAATACAAGTGCAAGTGACACAATCAATCTAGATATTTGATTATGGATTGGAGATCACCAGGTCTCCTTTTTAGCCAGTTTCTTTCTGATCATCTCCCTAAAGAACTGAATATTCTTATTGGCATCTGTGAGTTATGAACATGTTTTAAAAGCAGATAATAATCTTCATTTGTATGCTGAAAATGAAAGCCCAAACAATGAGCAAAGATTAAAACATAAAGACTTATAGTATGTACCTATAACATTGTTAATAAGTTGTTCACATTTCTCAATCTTTTACTTAAGATGAAATGTTTTAAAAACAACTTTATTCTTTCTTTAAAAAAATACAATTGGTGACTATAAAATGCATTCTTAGCATTAAGTAAGTGATTAACTATTTGCCATGACAGAAATGTTACTTGTTTTTACACACTTATTTTATAGCTGAACTACAGTAACTGATCTAGGTAAACAATAAGAAAACAACTAAAGTGGATAAAATGTCTTTGAAAGGACTCAAACTGGTTCTTTTCATTTCTATAATTATCCAGGCTAGAAAGTCACCATCTGCAGGATCTAAAATGGAAAATCAGATCAACTTGAAATCATGGAGCAAAAATCAATTAAGTTGTTGATCAAGAGGGCAAAATGTATATATCAAACTCTCTTTGCTTTACAAACAAATGTATTTCTTATGACCCTTTTCATGCTGAAAGCTTATTTTGAGACTAAAGGTATCATGTTATAGTTCTCTTGCTTCTGACTGTAGCCACATTTGCTTGGTTCTTAAACCAAATTTTTACATAGGCACTGTTAAACCATTTTGTAATTCATTTTCTTACCTTTAGAATGAGGCAATTTTATTTCTTTAAAATAAATTGCAAGGCAGTATTAACACTGCATTTGCTTCTTACAGCAAAATATTTTAGCCTTTTTTAGCCATTTACTTTTTTTCATTAAGATTTGTAGGAAGGACTGTTTCATGTCTGGCAAATTACCTCTGGAAGGCATATAACTTTAAAAGGTTCAAAAAGTCTTTCAGAAGCAGTTTAAATAGTAAACCCATCTTTCTTTTATTCAAGGATTCATTGATTACTCTTTGCTTATCCCTTTTTAAAAGTTTTTATTTTTATAAAATTCTTAAGGGTTACTTTCCACTTGCAGTTATTATGAAGTATTGACTATATTCTCCGTATTGTATTCCCACATCCTTGAATACATCCCACCCCTATGTATTCCCACATCCTTGAGCCTGTCTTATACCTAGTACTTGGTACATTCTACTTCCTCACCCTTATGTTGTCCCATTCTGTCCCCACTGATGACTACTCGTTTGTTCTCCATATCCATGAGTCTATTTCTTCTTTGGTATACTCACCAGTTTGTTGTATTTTGTACATTCCACATATAAGTGATATCATACAGAATTTGTCTTTCTCTCTCTGGCTTATTTCACTTAGTATAATGCCCTCCAAATTCATCCATATTCTTCAGTTAGTTCTTTTTAAGCCTTTAGAACAGCAGCTATCACTAGTGACTTAAAAAATGGTATTTAAAATATTTAGAAGATTAATTGTGTAAAATTAGTTTATTCTTGCCCATAAATTAAAAAAAAAAATCAAAACAGCACCAGACAAATATCCTCACTTTCTATAGAGCTGTATTGCTCTTGTATGAGCACAGACTTGGGGCAAATTATTCTGAAGCATCTTTTGGTGAATTGATGATATATTCTGTGTATTTATTCCCTGAACTACAATTGTTATAATAGCAGAATGACCACTTTAAAGAGGAATCAAAGAAGTACAGCTTTTACTAGAGGACAACTAATTAAGCATCACATTAGAGTAATTACAATAATGGTAAAAGTATGATGCATTAACAGAGCACTGTCTTTCTCAGAGCCTAAGTGCTTCACAAGCTACTTATTTTTTTCTCTTTCAAAATGTTCTGTGGGGAGGAAAGCTGTGTAAGAAAAGATCTATAAAAGTTTTGTATGTTGGCATAAACTTAAAGTCAAGAATAGGTCCTTTTACCTATATATTAACTTAAATACTTTCAGATTTATATCAAAATAAGATCTATTAAAATAATGATGTTTGGAGCATGCATTTGCATCTTGGGTACAATAATTTGGAATATCTTTACAAAGAAGAAATAAAAGTGACTTAAATATTAATATGTGCTATCTAGAGTAACCTAGAATTCTTAGCTCCCATTTAAGGGCATACTGGCCACATGACCCTAATTTGCAATATGCCATTCAGTGTCTTTTACTTGGGATTGGCAGAATTCTGTGATGGTGAGGTGAGGCTGAACAACACTAAAATTGAGACCCCAATACAGGAAAAAATATAGCATTTTCTTTTTCCAGCCAGAGTGGGAAGATTGGTCAATATCTTTTCTACCATAAGGTGTAATTGGATTCAGAAAAAGGCTAACTTAAACAGGACCAGGTCTGACATGTAAAATCCTCACAAGGTAACAAGAATCAGTTTGGTTTGTTCGCTGTCATTCCTCATTATGATCTTTGTCATGAGAATGGATTCATGTTGTGCCATTTTCTGTTCTTGTTACAATCTTTGTCACATGAATAAGATATCAGGATGTTAATGCCTGGCATACAGTCTTCTGTGTGTGATGATACTTACAAGACTACACTGACCTTTGCAATATAATGTATTCTGATTGGCTGTTCATTTCACCTCTTTTCCACAAGTTAATAAGGCTGTAAAAAGGAGAGAACTGCAATAGCCAGCCAGTCAAATTACAGAATATTGAAAAGGTCAGGGCAGTACAGCACAGAGGAAAAAAATTATGGAATATATGGTGCATTAAAATTCTTGTGACAATGATGATAACAAGAATGGGAAAGGATACCCATTTATGTTATTTCAATCTAGAGAGCCCCGTGAGATGATACTCTCGGAATAGCCATCAATTACTCATCTGTGACTCATACATGCGAGGATATCTGTTTACACTAGTTTATGCTTAAAAACTAATTGTATAGAAAAATATCCTATGATTCGGCAAATAAGAACATGAAAAGTAAGATTTTAGCCTTAGAAATGGGGATCCAGGTTGTTAACATTTTAGTTGGTCTTCATATTCAAAGCTGAAGGAAAAGTTCCTTTCATGTGAAACCTGTGGCACATGTGAGATTTATTTTGATTGCTTCTTCATTTAACACTTTTTCCTTCAAAGTAAAATAGAAAAGTAGGACTGAAAGAATTAAGCTTTTGGGAAATCCTTGAGAATGTAGAATAGTCTGAAATAACATCTAGGGTTTTATTTTAGAATATTGTATGATCTATACCAAATATATTTTTTCCTTGTGATTGCATGATACAGGCCAGTGTGCAAAGAACCCTTCCTTTTCTCTGCATTCTCAGTGGAGAAAGAAAAAGAGAGAACCTTAATTCAGAAATTCTTAAGTTATTGTTCTCAGGTGTGTGATATACATGCTTTTATATACATCATGGTTTCATTTATTATAAACTCAAGCAAACAGACAATATTTTGTAATGATTAAAACCAGAAATATATAGGTACATTGTGTCCAACTCTTTACAACCCCATGGATTATAGTCCTCCAGGCTCGTCTGTCCACGGATTCTCCAGTCAAGGATATTGAAGTGGGTTGCCATGCCCTCCTCTAGGGGATCTTGCTGACCCAGGGATCGAACCCTCAGCTCTTTTCTCTCCTGCACTGGCAGCCGGGTTCTTTACCACTAGATCCACCTGGGAAGCCCAAATAGGTGCATGTATGTACATAATTATATATTCCCGATGGAATAACCTGTTATCATTTTTAAATGTCTCTCTTTATTGCTCATAATGCTTCTTGTCTAACAGTCTGTTTTATCTGATATTAGTATAGCCAATTCTCTTACGGTTGTCATTTGCATGATATAGCTTTTCTTTTTCCTTTTAAAAAAATTTCTTTTTCTCTTGGCTTGATCTTCTTTTTTTTTTTTTTAATTTAATTTATTTATTTATTTTACTTTACAGCATTGTATTGGTTTTGCCATACATTGACTTGAATCCTCCATGGGTGTGTATATGTTCCGCATCCTCCCTCCCACCTCCTTCCCCATCCCATCCCTCCGGGTCATCCCAGTGCACCAGCCCCGAGCATGCTGTATCATGCATCCAACCTGGACTGGTGCTCATTTCACATATGATAATTTACATGTTTCAGTGCCATTCTCCCATATCATCCTGCCCTCGCCCTCTCCCACAGAGTCCAAAAGACTTCAACACATCTGTGTCTCTCTTGCTGTCTCACATACAGGGTTATTGTTACCATCTTTCTAACTTCCATATACATGCATTAGTATACTGTATCGGTGTTTTTCTTTCTGGCTTACTTCACTCTGTATAATGGGCTCCAGTTTCATCCATCTCATTAGCACTGATTCAAATGTGCTGTTTTTAATGGCTGAGAAATATTCCATTGTGTATATGTACCACAGCTTCCTTATCCATTCATCTGCTGATGGGCATCCAGGTTGCTTCCATGTCCTGGCTATTATAAACAGTGCTGCGATGAACATTGGGGTGCACGTGTCTCTTTCAGATCTGGTTTGTATGCCCAGTGGTATGCCCAGAAGTGGTATTGCTGGGTCATATGGCAGTTCTATTTCCAGTTTTTTAAGAAATCTCCACACTGTTTTCCATAGTGGCTGTACTAGTTTGCATTCCCACCAACAGTGTAAGAGGGTTCCCTTTTCTCCACACCCTCTCCAGCATTTATTGCTTGTAGACTTTTGGATAGCAGCCATCCTGACTGGTGTGTAATGGAACCTCATTGAGGTTTTGATTTGCATTTCTCTGATAATGAGTGATGTTGAGCATCTTTTCATGTGTTTGTTAGCCATTTGTATGTCTTCTTTGGAGAAATGTCTGTTTAGTTCTTTGGCCCACTTTTTGATTGGGTCTTTTATTTTGCTGGAATTGAGCTTCAGGAGTTGCTTGTATATTCTTGAGATTAATTCTTTATCTGTTGCTTCATTTGCTATTATTTTCTCCCATTCCGAAGGCTGTCTTTTCACTTTTATTCATTTTAAAAATCGTTTTTATTCATATTTTAAACTTTCTTATAACATAACTGTACTAGATTTTGTAGTCTGTAAAAGTCTGGTTTGCAAGTTAGCTTTACACTTTCTAAAGATGCATTGTTTCACTAATCAACATTTTGCAGCCCAAAGCTAGAATCTAAGTGCATCATTTATAAGAATGCCAAATGCAGCCTGATAATTTTTTCAAGCAAAGGAAATGAATTTTGATCATTACATTAAGACCACCTTGAACATGGGTTAAATAATCCTAAAACCAGTAGTTCTGCATGCTAAAGAACAATCACCATGTGATTCCTCATACGCTCTGGTGTTCTTCTGTATAGGTCTGCGTTAGAACTCAGGTGTGTGACATACTCCCAGGCGATTTTGACATGGGTGAGCTCTGGAACACAGGCATAGACAGTCTCATGGTGCAAAGGGTTTAGTGCAATCCCCAGTTAAAGCTGCAGTCCATGGGGTCACAGTCAGACATGACTTTGTGACTGAACAACTGATTAAAGCTCAATGGCACAGGCCTGAGCTAAAGAAGGTGGATGAAGGGGACTCCAAGCTCACAGTGCCTGCAGGGGGAGTCATGGGAGTTGTGGTTCCAGAATACAGAATCTTAACCTGACCAGCACCATCCATTTATACTCACAAATCAGGTCCGTGCTGAGGCTGACCAGACAGGAGTGGTCACCTCTGATAGGAAATGCTTGTCATTGTAGCATTTTCTGGCTTGATTCTTGAGGTTGAATCAATGGGGCTGCATTTTCCAGCCCACTGAAAACAAAGTTCATGCAGTGAAAAGTGGTGGTAAAGCACAACCCCTTTAAAGGATCAGAGGACTTACATTTTGAAGATTTTTTCCTTAAAAGCTGGGAACCCAAATTGGCAAATGTTATTGAAAGAAAGAGAGAGCAGGGAGAATAAGGTGGAGAAGACCTGAAATCTCTGGGTATTGGTTTTGAATCTGGAGATTTTTGAGCTCCAGTGAGGGTTGAAATCCTGTCATTTGCTCCAGGTCTCTGAATTGAGCTTTATGTTAGTGGAGGTGAAAGAACATTCAATTCACTCAGCTGCATGATTCCTGGAGATGTACAAGTTCTTTTTTGAGCTGAACGAAATGGTTATGTAATTGCATACTTCTCATAATTATTGAGTAATTATATACTTCTTATAATTACTGAGTAATCATTGTTCTATAACTAGGACTTAATGTTACAACTAATTGTATAATTACCATGTATTAATGTTATCCGGGAAACTTAGAATAAAGTGGTACTTAATATATTTCCCCCTGCCATGCCATTTTCAAAGCTGGCAATATTGTTCATTTTACAGCTAGAAATTTGCTTCAAAGACAAACAAACAAAATACAAGCGGGAAAAAAACCCTCACCAGTATTATCATCATAGACGTTAACTCATGGAGCTTACAATGACACCAGGCTTGAAATGTGTAAAACTATTCTCTTGGCTTATTTTTATAATTTTCATTGTTGTCTTGCAGTTTGACATGTTATACTACTCTCAAGGAAATAGAGCATTTTCCTGGGTTTCCTAGGATAAGCTGACCTTTTTGAAATTTTAGATCTGGGCATGTGACAATAGCAGCAATTGTTTCAGCTATAACTGAATATGTTTTTAAGGAACAGGACACTATGGGAAGTTGAGAAGATCTTCAGATGTGAATAATGGAATTTTTCTTAGATCATGATTAGAAGGGATTCATATTAATCTAAAACAAGTTTCTTGAGTGCAAAAACTGTGCAAAAAATTCATTCGAGGCAAACTGTTATCAGTACCTACTCAGGTCTACTCTCTGCATGCAGTTGGAGCTCAATAATCAAGTTGACCAGTTGTAAAATTTCTATGAAAGCTAGTGTAGCTTAATTTGGAAATGTATTTTCAGTGCATTAGAAGCTTATCAACAGCTCCTTTGTAAGTTTCATAACTTCTTCACCTATCTAGCTGTGTTGTCCATTCCCATCATGGGAACTTAAAATCATCCTTAAACTGAGACTATGTCTTTATCTTGTTTTACCAAAAGGGAATAGAAATTATTAGTCCCATGTTTTAGCCCATAAGTACCTTTTATTTTTTTTGGAACAAACCACTCCTTTGGATGTGCCAATTTCAAGTTCAGGTAATAAATTCTTGCATGAACTAGGGATTTGTTCTGTTCATGAAAAACACTTAACCTACCTGTGGACTTCACAGCAATAAAATTTTCATCTAAGTTCTCCACCCCAAAGTTATTATAAGTATCTTTTTTAAAATTTGGCATATGCTTAAAGTCTTGATCTGCCTTACCCATATTTCATAAGGCTCATAACTAGATATGAGTTCCTTTTTTCATCATTTGATCTTATTAGAGTTTGAAATGCAACCTGATGAAACAATAGTACGGTGGAAGTGAATGAGATTAGCATTGTTTTATTAATTGAAAAACCTTAGATTTTTGAATAATTATACATTATTGGGTGGAGGTGGGGGGAATGTAGTAGATAGGTACTTGAGAAAGTAAAATACAGAGTCAGTAATTCTTAATCACTTGATAGTTCTAAATATTTTTCAGAAATGTACCTGTTGCATGGATATAGCAACAGATGTTGTATCCTTTCTGCTGTAATGCATTAGGAGATTACCAACAGCTACTTTGTAGGTTTCATAACTTCTTCAAGTACATAGATGTGTTGTCTGTTTCCATTTTGGGAACTTAAAAACCATTCTTAAACTGTGACAATATCTCTATCTTGTTTTACTAAAAATGAATAGAAATTATTGCAACAGAAGTAGTAACATTTCTAGCTGCTGCTGCTGAACATCTCATTTAATGGTCGTAATAATATGGTAAACAAAGGAGCGTTATTATTCCCAGTTCACAGAAGAAAAATGAGGTTCAGAAATATTAAGTAACTTACAGGTAATTCCCTGGCAGTCCAGATATTAAGACTCAGTGCTTTTGCTATTGTGGACCCGGGTTCAGCCTTTAGTTATAAAGCTTAAGATCCCGCAGCTACCCAGTGTGGTGGTAAAAAAATAAAATTAAGTAAGTTACTTACAAAGAACACACTACTCAAGAATGAAAAGGACAAGTTCAAATGCAGAAAACTCTCTAATCACCAAATTTATGTACTTTCCATTGCACTGTACTGAGAGTGAGTGAAGTCACTCAGTTATGTCTGACTCTTTGTGACCCCAAGGACTGTAGCCCACCAGACTCCTCTGTCCATGGGATTCTCAAGGCAAGAATACTGGAATGGCTGCCATTTCCTTCTCTTACACTATACTAAACTATGTAAAAATATAATATTTTTGTAAATATTACAACTGTTAACTTTTGTCCGCTGTACAATGCAAGATCACTTTTCATATGTCACCATCTTTACTTTTTAAAACATTTAAACAGTAAAGATTATATCAATATCCAGAGAGCTTGCAAATATGCATTCTCCTAGAAGCCGACATCAGTGCTTTTTTATTTGTTTGCTTTTATTTGTGGAATGTATATGGGAAAAATTAAAGGTATATACAGTAAAAAAGTGTTCTGGCAAAGGAGGATGGTTATTTAAAGTAAATATTACTATTTCTAACTATTCTTGTTTCAATCTTTTAAGAGTAAATATAACTAAAGTTTACTAAATTAGGCGATATTTTTAAAAATTTCCTCATGGAAACTTTTCATGAAAGCATCTAACATAGCAAGTGAAATAAATGTTATAATATGCTGTCCAGTTGTAGCCTTATTTTTTAAGTCTAATTTCTAACTCTTCTTAACCTTGAATGTAACCCAGTTGCATAGAAGATGGAGATAAAACCCTGTTATCAGACAAAAGTATTTTCCTGTATTCTAATCTGGAGATTTGGGTTCTCTGAAGTTTTGGAAGGAGGGTAGTGGTGGGACCCAGTGATGTACTTTCACGGTGATTCTTATATACAGATAGGCAGCCTCTTCATTTTCTCATAGAGGTTAAAAAAAAAAAGATATTCTGATCAAAGTGGACACATACTACTTCCCATCCCTAGTTACTTTTCAGAATATTGTCACCAGTTTTGTTTTGAAGAGGTGTTAGATAGAAAGTAGTCAACTAACCTTACAAGCAAAATGAGCAGAAAATAAACCAATTGGTACTGGTAATAAATGAAACATATAACACATATCTGAGTGTTCTATTTATATCCAGAACCGTTCCATTTAGGGAAACAGAGTGTGATTTTCTCCCGGTCTGTACATTAAAGAAAATTCAAGAACTTTAAAAAAAAAAACTCAAACAATTGTAAATAATCCATTAACTGATCAATTTATATATCTGTACAGTATTTATACTTATATCCATGATATTTGTGATTAGGCTTCATACTGCTTCATATTCTTAAAAATATCAGTCGAGTTATTCCAACCTCTGCACTGAATAAATTAGAAATTAATAAACATATTAATTCAGGTAACACTTTGTTCAGAAAATAATAAATTTATGTATGTTGATAGCAGCACACGAAATGCCTCTTGGGTACTGATACAGATAGCTCTACTTATATATTTAGAACCCAAGAAAATACTCAAATAATAGAAGGAAAGAATTCTTAATTATACACTAATTTAAATACTTTTCCTTTTTATAATCAGCAGGTGATAACTACACTCTTCTGAATGGCACACAAATCATGCACAGTGGTGAAGAGACCAACCTTTGGGTGCTCATCAATGGATTGGTTCCTTTTACGAACTACACAGTACACGTGAATGTTTCCAACAGCCAAGGCAGCTTGATGAGTGACCCTGTAATGATTTCAATGCCTCCAGGGGGTAAGTCTGTGAACAGTGTTGGTATCTGAATGTATACAGATGCTCTCGAACTGTCTCCATTGAATGCCTGTTTATTGTTAGAATTAATTTTTTCAGAACTTAGAGTTGCAGTTGTATTTCTGGTGATTTTTGTTCTTGCTTTGTTTCATTGGAACCCTTATATTAGTATTATTTTATTGAGATCATTTTCATCTAGCACTGTGTGTATGCACACACACATGTGTCTGTATGTATGTGTATGCACACACACATGTGCCTCTTGCTTTATGCATAGTGAGAATATAGGGAAATTCTTTTTTGTCTGAGACTTCATTTAGATTCAAAATATATATTTTAAATTTGTACTTTGCTTTTCTCATACAAGTGGTTTTCATTCCTGTTTTTTTGGGAAACAAGTTTAGATGTATATATAAACTTCTCATTTGACAAAAAGAGAACAAAAGCAGAGTAAGGGTTATAGAATAGGAAAACTCTATTTGCACCACTGGAAAAGCATCCTTAAATTCCATGTCCTAATGATTAGAGTTCAGAATCATTTTCACAGGTGAAATGTGACCCAGTCTGGCCATTTTTAATTATGTCTCTGATAAAGATTGACTTAACTTATTCAGAACTATTATGATCTAGATTCAACTCTACACTTGTTTTAACTGTTTATAGGAACTAATTACTAAGAATAAAACTCTGCCTTAGATTTTTATGTACAGTTCTTGAACAGAAAGTACACTTCAGAAATGAGCGTAATTCTTGGTTGAGTGTTTAGAAACGTGTATTTTTTAAATACCAAAGGAAAAGGACCCCAGAATACCCAGTGTCTGCTCATAGCCCAGCTTTAGGAACCAGTGTGTCCTGTACTAAAAGATGATGTCCTTATCTCCTTAAGAGTGATCTGCAAGGCTGGATAGATCCCTCTGCAGTCGTAAAGAGTGTTAAGAGCAGCAAAGGTCTCATCAAGGGAAAGTAAGAGTTAATCTACAGTTTGTATGGAACTCTTCTGCCAAGGAAAAATTCATTACCTTCTATGTCATAAAAATTGCTCACTACTATGTGCCTTTTATGACATTATAAGTATTAATGAGTAGATATTTACCAAAACACTTGAAACTCTAAATGGCAGAAGCCATATTGTTTAAGAAAAGAATTCTTGAAAGAGACTTTTGGGGCAGATCAACTCAGTTGCATATTTTATGAACAGATAATTTTATGAAGAGAGAATTGAATTTAGGTGGGTGCCTGTTTAAGAATTGAGATCAAAACAAAACAAACCTTGGGTATTCCTATCTTCATTTTTTGCTCTAACCCAAGGTGCTAGAAGGGATTAAAAAATTGTGATGATTCTATACCCTAGTATATAATACCTTTTATTCATATTTAGATATTAAAGAGCAATTAGTGCTTGAAATTTTTCAGTGGTATAGTAATATCTTAACAGAATATGTGAAATATTTGAGGTGCATATTCATTTTCTGGCTTTTACACTGATTTAAATAGTTTGTAATTTACAGAAATTTACATTGCATTCATAAAGATGCATGTGTGCTAAGTCGCTTCATTTGTGCCCAAGTCTTTGAGACCCTTTGGTGTGTGGGCCACTGGGTTTCTCTGTCCATGGGATTCTCCAGGCAAGAATACTGGAGTGGGTTGCCATGCCCTTCTCCAGGGGATCTTCCCATCCCAGGGATTAAACTCGCATCTCTTTTGTCTTCTGTATTGGCAGGTGGTTTCTTTACCACTAGTGCCTCCTGGGAAGCCCAGGGGTAAATTTAATTCGTTGTTCACATGTTTAGGAATGTATAACCTTATAATTTATAATATACGTGTGATTCAGTTAAACATAGCAAGCTGCCATTGTTAACTCAATATGTACATTGTGTGAATGTATCTGTAAGTGGGTTAGTAGAAGAGTTAATATTATGCAAACACAAGGAAACTAAATATTGCTTTATGGTGGTACAGTTGGACGAAGTCAACTGCTGAATCTTATCTCCATTTCCACTCAGTGGATGCATATGCATGTCATTATTATAATGCTCTGGAAGCCAGCATACAATCATTCACTTCACCTACTCAGAAATCCAGAATTGGGGAGGTGGCCCTTCACCAAAAGAGGAAGCAAAGTGTCTTCAAAGACAGTGATTTCCTCAAGTTTATTACAGCCATTAGCACATACTTCTTTTTATCATTAGATTGTTGTTGATTACAATTAGGAAACTTATAGCTTTGAAATTATCTTTTTTATGACCTTGTGGCAGTTTAAAGGTGATACCTCATTGATTAAATAGGTTTTAGTTCATGCTTCCTTTTACTTAATGATCTGAAAACATATTATCCTGATTTACACATAAAAATCATGCTGAAAAGCATGTGGCATTCACTAGAATATGTGTGTTTAAGTAGAATTAAATTAGTACTGAGAGTTATTAAAGAAATCTTCCATGCCTTTGTCCAGCGAACTGTGTTTCATACCGAATTGAATAATAAATGAACCGACATATAGAAACGAACCAACTTATAGGCAGAGAAGGTTCTATATGCTATTTACTTTTCCATTATATTTGGTTATTTTCATTATTGCCATTCCTTTGATTTTAACATTAGTCTCTTTTATGGTGATGTTGAATTCCTACTATCTTTCAGTGCTGAATTATGTAAGATCTATGGACATGGCACCCTTAGCTGTTTTCTTCCCAGTGTAGCTGAAAAACAAGAATAGAAAGTTTGGGCAAAGCAGAAATGCTATTTTTTTTTCTTTATCAAATGTGGCTCAGAAAACCTTTTTTACCTCCTTGATCTGGCTAAGTCCTACTCATTTTTAGGGTTTCAACCTGGAAATCAGTCCATCAAGAAGTCATCTTTTACCAAGCAAGGCTGAGATAGGGCCCTTCTGTATCCTCGAGTTCAATCACATAACACTGAAATTGCTTGTCTCATCTGTCACAATCGCTGGTTATAAGAGCCTACACAGCAGGGACTGTTTCTTACTCACATTTTTATCTTTAATGCCTAGACCAAACCTGACACATAGTAGGTGCATAATGAATAATTGGTGGGTGAATGAATAAATAAATAAATCAGCCAAGATAGCTTAATTACCAGTTTTAAATATCATTGCTCAGGCCCACTCAGACCTCCTCTTCTACCTGCACAATCTTTTATTGTAGCCAGCTGTGGAAACGGTGACCTCCTCCGTGTATGCTTGTCCAGTGCAGAGATGCTGTGGCCATGCAGATGTAATTGGGGACCCAAACTGTAAGGAGAGCAGGAGTATTAGAAGTAAGAAGTAGTCTCAAATCGTACTAACTCGTGACTCTGGTTCCTTCCCTACTGTTTACTTAGGTAAACAGAGAGTAACAGACACTGGTTTACATAGGAATTTGGAAGTGGTAAGGGACCATAGCATAATGAATTTACCCTGGTACATCATCTCTTTGGTACTGGTTATGAAGCATCTTTCTATTTTGTCTGATAAGAAATATGATTAATGTGCAGTTTTATGTCTGCCGATTATACCTCAACAGATCTGGGGGAAAATGCTCAACAGTATCTAACTTCGAACCCTTGTTAGTCCTATCAGGTCTTCCTTGTTTCTTTAATTGTGCTGTTTAATAAAATTAGTCTTAAAAAAAAAAAAAACTCTTAATTTGACCACAGAAAATAAAAATACGACTAAACAACGTGATAAACACAAGTTATTTTGAAAATGGAAATTAACACAAATGAGGTCATGAGACTAATAACTCAGCACATAGATCGACAGTGCAAATCCCAAATAGCATACATTTTTTGTTTAAAAATTCACTTCAAATATTACTTGGTCAACCGAAGTGTTTCGTGTTTTGCCTTTTTCTTCGACTATGTAGCATACCCTTACCTACTGGTGTGTACTCAGACTTTTGTATTTCTATAATTACTATATTTTTAAGCTGTTTGTAATAACATAATGCTCATATTTATCACTAAGATACTCTTAGAAATGAGGAATATCTTTAATCTGAGCTCTTGAATAGCATTATAGTGTAGGTTCAAGAGTTCTAGGAAAAGAATTAAAAAAAATAAAAATGGACTCCAAATGTTAATCCATAAATATGAAACTTTCTTCTGACCTTTACCCCTTCAAGGTCTGGAGTTACTAATGGGGTTAGGATTTCAACTCTTAATGGGGCTCAGTGCATTAGTGTTTTGTATGCATGGAATTCAGCATTCAGTTAAATAAGTGGTTGACATTGGTGATGTCCCTTAATTTGCTTAAATCTAATTGGCTCTTTTATCAGTCAAACCTGTATGGATTGGCAATTGATCAGGAAGGGTCAGCCATGACTCTGCATGTAGTTAAACGATGGAACCACCAGTTAAAATCACAGTTGCATGATAATAAGCCAAGGAAGAACAAATGAGCTTAGAGGAAGGCAAAGAAGCTTAGAAGTTTTGCAGGATCTTCAAGTTCAGAACAAAGGCATTATAGAGTATATAAATTTTAAATACACTGCATTTTGCCTCCAGACTTAAACCTTTTTTTCCAGATGAACTGAAATCTTGTCTGAAACTGTCTTTGTTACATCAAAGAACTACTCAGAAAGCTAAAAGAGACAGAAGAAGCATAAAAGGGCATAGTTTAAAATGATTAGTGACAAATTCCATACTGACGAGCTGGAAACAGATTTTTTTATGAGAGTTTTATATTTTTTCCAAAAGAAACAATTTTATTCTATTTATCTTTTTCTGAACTGCTTTATTGTAACAGTGAAAGGAACTTGGAGCAGCCTTAGTTTGTGAACTTAATCCAGTTTTCTCTGATAGTAAATAATCTGTCATTAAAATTGATGAAAGTTATAATCTACAAACTTCATAAAAATACTAGGCTGGAGGAATGTATTCCTTTCTCAAAGATGTGATATTAGAAAAGCAAATGCTTAAAAAAATGCAAATTGGTAGTGAGTGGTTTTTTAGAGTTTATTTTACTTTCTCCCTCCTCATCTTGACCTCCCCCTAATCTAAAACATCCTTGAGAGAAAAGGATTGAAATCTACTTGGAATTAATACTTAAGCACATTGTAAAAGCATCGACTTTGGAATCTTACGAACTTCAATTTGATTCCCTTTTTTTTACTCATAGGCTGAATGACTAGAAGTGAATCCTCAGACCTCTCTGAACTTCAGTTTGTTCATCTGTTAAACTGGCAGAATGATGATAACCATTTGACTGGGTAGCCTTTCCCTTCTCCAGGGAATCTTCCGAATGTAGGCATCGAATCCAGGTCTTCCATATTGCAAGCAGATTCTTTACCAGCTGAGCCACAAGGGAAGTTCAAGAATATTGGAGTGAGTAGCCTATCTCTTCTCCAGCAGATCTTCCTGACCCAGAAAACTAACCTGGCCCTCCTGCATTGCAGGCAGATCCTTTATTAACTACCCTGGTGACTGAGACAGTAAAGCATCTGCCTGCAATGTGGGAGACCTGGGTTCCATCCCTGGGTTGGGAAGATCCCCTGGAGAAGGAAATGGCAACCCACTCTAGTGCTATTACCTGGAAAATTCCATGGACGGAGGGGCCTGGTAGGCTATAGTCCATGGGGTTGCAAAGAGTTGGACATAACTGAGCAACTTCACTTTCTTTCTTTTTTTTTCTTTATCAACTGAGCTATCAGGGAAGCCAGAGGACTGAGCAACACAGTTTATGTCGCATGCTTAGCCCAGTGTCTGTCTTCATAAATATTTGGTACTTACTATTTTCTTTATCTTCCTACTGAGATTCTTTTTTGGCCTCTTGCAATATTGTGATTTAAAATAAGAAATGTATACATGATCTTGGTCCCTGTTTCTGGCAGGAGCTCCAGAAACCTTTGGAATTTTCTAAGCAGAGCTATAAAAGGTGTCTTTTATTATGTTAATGAAATGACTTTTGGAAAGTACCCAAGGATGGGGGTAGGGGGACAGGTTACTGAAGGAGCCAAACAGGTGATCAGAAGGTTTAAACTCTGATCCCTCCCACCCCTGACCTCCTAGGAGGGGAGAGGGACTTGAGATTGAGTTCAGTTCCAAATGGCCAATGATTTCATCATTTGAGTCTCTGTAAGGAAGCCTCCATAAAGACCCAAAAGGATAGAGTTCCAGGTTGGTGAACACATGGATATTGTGGAAAGCGGTGAGTTCAGCACGTCATAGATGCTCCAGCCACTCCATACATACCCCGCCCCACATATCTCTTCCATCTGGCTATTCCAAGTTGTATCCTTTGTAAGAAACCAGTAATCTGGTGAGTAAATGGGTTTCCAGAGTTCTGTGCGCCACTGTAGCAAATTAACAGGAACTGTAAAGGGGATGGTGGTGATGCCAAAAGCTCATCTTCCTGAACACCAGTACTGAATCAATCTCAGAGACAGAGATTTGAGTGAAGTAGAAAAGCTCAATTTTATCGCTTTGACAGGCAGAGAGGGTCACAATGCCTCAAAAAAACTGTATGTCCCCCTCTTCTCCCACCCCAGAAAAGATGGTGAGACGTTTTAGAGTAATTGTTCCAAGAGGGCGTGATCAGATTGTGGACATTTTTCTGATAGGTTGGTGGTGAAGTAAGTAGGAGTCCGCATCATCAACCTTCAGGCCTAACTGGTCTGGGGTCTGCATGCTTGTGGGCAGTATACCATCACCAAACATTAACTTCTTTCACTGTGAGTGGGTTTCAGTATCTGCAAAATAGCTCAATGATATTACTGTGCATATCCCTTGAGGAAGACCTAGGACCTTGCCCCAAGACTGCTCTTGACTATTTGTCTCTCCCTGGTCTCACATTCCCTTCCTTCCCTGATTAACAACTGCTTGAATATGCCCACTGAAACTCAGGCAAGGTCATGGAGGCTGAATGATGGCTGTTTCCTATAATAGAAGAAATGGAGGATACAGAAAGGCTTTGTGCCTAGGAGCCTATGGGGCTTTGCTTGGTATCACCTGGAACTGCTAATTTACAGCCAGTCAGTCTGAAGTATTGGAGAAGGAAATAGCAACCCACTCCAGTACTCTTGCCTGGAGAATCCCAGGGACAGCAGAGCCTGGTGGGCTGCCGTCTATGGGGTTGCACAGCTTCAGACACGACTGAAGTGACTTAGCAGCAGCAGCAGTCTGAAGTACAGGTAACAACCTTGACTTGCCATTGGCATCTTGACTTGAAGGGGATCATTGGAACCTCCAGTTTGTACCAAGCCATTGGAAACTTCCGTTAGGTCAGAAGCACAGGTGACAACCTAGACTTGTGAATGGCATCAGAGGTGGCAGGGAGGGGAATTGGAAATGAGCAGTTTTGTGGAATCTGAGGCTCTCTCCAGGTCGATAGTGTCAGAATTAGTTAATTGCAGGATGCTCAGCTAGTGTCCAGAGCTTGGTTTAGTGGCATGGAGGAACCACCCCCACAAATACTTTGGATTTGGCTGTGCATAACCTTTTACCTCTGAAGGCTGGACAGTGTCCTGGAGAGAGGGCAAGTGAGGATCAGAGGCTTTCACATATCCTAGAGAAACTAGGGTAATTCTGTCCTGCTCTTTTCTATCCCTTCCTACTTTTAGCCCTCAGAGTGACATCAGTGACATAAATATGGCCAGGCCAGTAGCCCTACTCTGGGGCAGTTTTGATGTGAATTGGATGATGAGACAGGAAGGATGAAAAGTGGTTTTCCTTTTGAAATACCTTAAATATCTCCCTCTATGACCTCTAGATCATAATTTTCAAATGATTTTTACATCAAACTCTCATTGGTTATCTTGGGATTTCAACAGGCAGAAAAGTAGCACATTTTTCCTTGATGGATTTCTCTTCAGTATTCATGGTGAGCCACTTATTATACATAATTTTTGGATTATTTTTTCATTTCTATTATATGTACATTTTTATTCATAAATAAATGCTTTTGTAACTTCATTAATGCTAGCCAAGAGAGAAGAATCTGAATGCTTTTGGTGATTTTTTTTTAACCTTTTCCAAATTTGCCTTAACTATATCTTTTTAAAAAAGTGAAATCTTAGAATTGAAAGTTTATTTCATTTTTCTCTAAATAGGAAATAACAGTGATTGTTCAGACAATACAGTTTTGAATAACCAAGTAAAATCTTGCTCTTTAAAATGTAATACATAATTTTTGCCCAATACTATCACCCAAAGGATTCTATTGCCCACTGACTTCTCACAGATCACACTGCTGAATTAATTTTCTTTTAGATTTTATTTAAATTTTTAAAGATGTAGATCTTATTTCTTTAGCTATTTTATTGGTTGTGCTGTCTTTATTGTCTCATGGGCTTTTCTCTAGTTGCAGTGAACAGGGCCTACTCTCTACATTGCGGTGTTCAGGCTTCTCATTGTGGTGGCCTCTCGTTGCGGAGCATGGGCTCTAAGTCACATGAGCTTCTGTAGCTGGGGCATGTGGGCTCAGAGTTGTGGCTCCCAGGCTCTAGAGCACAGACTCATTAGTACAGTCCATGGGATTAGTTGCTCTGTGGCATGTAGGATCTTCCCAGATCAGGGATTGGACCCATGTCTCCTGTATTGGTAAGCAGATGCTTTACCACTGAGCTACTAGGGAAGACCTCTTTTAAATTTTAAAAGACTGAGCTTTTCTTTCAGTTATATATGACTGCATACTCAAGCCACCTCAAAACTTAACAATTTAATACAGACACTATTAAATTTCTCATGCTTGGAGGTGTTGTTAGGTTGGGAAGATACAACTAAGTCGACTGGTGGCCGCAAAACTTGGCCTTTGGGCTAGACTATCCATTGTAGGGTGTGTGTGTGTGTGTGTGTGTGTGTGTATGTTCAGTCGTGTCCATCTTTTTTCAACCCTATGGACTATGGCCCGCTGGCTCCTCTGTTCATGGGATTTCCCAGGCAAGATTATCAGAGTGGGTTGCTATTTACTACTCCAGGGGATCTTGCTGACCCAGGGATAAAATCTGTGTCTCTTGCGTCTCCCACGTCTCCTGCATTGACAGGTAGATTCTTTACCACAGTGCCGCCTGGGTAGTCCCTATTTTGGTATGTTACAGAGTAAATGGAAATTTTTTATTAACACTGCAAGTCAGTTGAGAGTAGGTAGATCAAAAGAGTGCCTATTAACACTGTACACCAAAGGAAAGGAAATGCTTTACAGGAAGCAGCATGATGACCTGCCCTGGAAGCAACTTGCTGTCTTAAGAGTTCCTGGACAGTGCTATCACATCCTTCTCTTAGGTTAAGTGTCACAATAGCTTTGCCTGTAAACAAAAGAAAGGAAAAACAAATCATTGATGATAGCCCTTCAGCTGATTAGGAAGTGAGTCTGAGACTTGTGGTATGAATTGTTCAGTGAACTTACTTTTCTCCTTCAGTTTCTAAAGGAAAGAACTGAATTTTCTTTCTTTCTTTTTTTCTCATCTCACTCGAAAACCACCTAAAAGAAGTGGGTTGTAGGTAGCATGGTGGAACAACCATAGGGCAAGTGATATCATTTTTATGACAGGTTGCCTAAGGGAATTAAGAGCAATTAGAAGCTCAAAAAGCAGAGATAGGTTAAAAAAAAAAAAGAGTTGCAGATTCAAACTTCATTTTATCTTACACTTTTCTGTAGCTGTAGCAATGAGAGGGCTTCCTTGGTAGCTCAGCTGGTAAAGAATGTGCCTGCAATGCAGGAGACACAGTTTGACTCCTGGTTGGGAAGATCCCCTGGAGAAGGGATAGGCTACCTACTCCAGTATGTTTGGGTTTCCCTGTTGGCTTGGATGGTAAAGAATCTGCCTACAATGCGGGAGACCTGAGTTCGAAAGATCCCCTGAGGAGGGTATGGCAACCCACTCCAGTATTCTTGCCTGGAAAATCCCCATGGACAGAGAAGGCTACAGTCCATGGGGTTGCAAAGAGTCGGACATTACTAAACACAGCACAGCAATGAGAACTATAAAATATTGCTAAGTCTTTTAAAATCCATTCCGTACAATGTCAAGATGCTGTGCTAATAATCTCCCAAAATGTAAAAGTTTGCTTGCAGTGTGCAAATATCAGCTTGTATTTTCCATTTTTCATCTTCTCTGAACCCACTTTGAATTATTTGCAAGATGTAAGTTGAAACTTCAAGGTGCAAGTGACCATGAGACACTTAAAAATGGAAAGAATGCACAGGTTCAAAATTTTTTAAAAAGTAAGCTATCGATTAGGAATTGAAATAAACCAAAGGCTCAGATGGTGTATTACCCTATTCAGAGGGTAGGAGGAAAGATGAGTTTAGCTTCCTTTTATGATGTAAAAGTCACAATGAAGATATAGGATTGTGGGGGATTACATTCTTTACAAGAGTCTACTGTATAAATACACTGTCTTTACCTTCATATTAAGCGCTACACAATTTATGTTACATCCAGTTCATATGAATCTTTAGAATAGCTGTACAGAATGTTTTACTCCTGTGTTTGTTTGTCTTCCAAATGTGCTACTCTTTTTCCCCTGGAAAAATCAACCCATTCAGAGTACTAAGGTAGACAAATTCAATGAAGTATTTAAATTCACAATAAGTAGCATACTTTTCAGGGAAGGCAATGGCAACCCACTCCAGTACTCTTGCCTGGAAAATCCCAGGGACGGGGAGCCTGGTGGACTGCTGTCTATGGGGTCGCACAGAGTCGGACACGACTGAAGTGACTTAGCAGCAGCAGCGTGCTTTTGGAAACACATACCAGGGCCATTTAGTGGAACCTGTGCTTTCTCCCAAGTATGTTATGAGAATAAAACCAAAGCATTTGTACTGTCTTGAACAGCTCTCAAATCCTTTTATGAAAAACCTTACCTTTACCTTCTTAGAATTGCTCGTTTATTTACCCTGCTCTATGTGTGTGTGTGTTTGTAAAATTACATAAGCCAAAGAGAAGGATACTTTTCTATTTTATAACTTGTGGGATTTTTCTCACTTTCCATACTCACCATCTTGACAATGAACTTCCTGCTTATAAAAACTCTTTAGAAAGGGACTAACTTCTGAGCCAGGGAGAAGATGGAGGGAACTTTGAAGTGTGCTTACTGTGGGCTCAACAAGCCTCCAGCAAAGGGCTGCCAGCCTCCCACATTTGCATACTCTCATGTGGTTAGTATAGAAACACACAGGCCCCAAAACACAATTAAGTGCGATCTTTAGAGCTTCCTGGGGCAAGAGAGACACATACACACAAAAATTAATCACACTTCTACTTTACCAGAGGAGAGGGTTGGGAAATATTATCCCTTTAAGTTCCATTGATATTGAAAAATCCTATTTTTAAAAAGAATAAGTACAATTCTCCTTTCTGTTTTTTTATCTTGGAATAAAGGTTTATCTATAACTTTAAGGTTTAAAAAAAATCATGTCTGTCTGACTGGCTCTGCAGTTTGAAAGCAACTTGAAGTTTTATTTGAATTCTTATAGTGCCCTGAAGAAATTTTTGCTTTATTTTTTAAAAATAACATCTTATTCTTTTTCCTTTGTTATCATAGACAGACTCTATGTCTGTCTTGCATAAAATTCTATGAGCATTTACCTGTCTGCATAAATACTTTTACAAAAGTAAAATAAGTCCTTTATGTACCTTAGTCACTTAAGGATTGTATTTCCAATCTTTTTCCATTAAGAACTTCAAGAAGATCCCTACTGTAGCCCTGTAAAGTTATATAGATCATCCTGAGTCTAAAGGTTCTATGAAAAGCTAATGGAGGGACTTCCCTGGTTGTCCAGTAGATAAGAATCCACCTGTCAATGGAGAGGACACAGGTTCAGTCCTTGGTCCAGAAAGATCCCACATGCTGTGGAGCAGCTAAACCCCACGTGCCACAACTATAGAGCACGCATGCCTAGAGCCCACGCTCTGCAACAAGAGAGGCCACCACAATGAGATGGTCGTGTCCCACAAATAAAAAGTAGCCCCAACTTGCTGCTACTAGAGAAAGCCCATGCAGTAACAAAAACCCAATGCAACCACAAATAAATGAATAATTTTTAAAAAAACCTAATGGAGAATACATTGTGATAACAGTGGGAAAATAGCCACTATGATATTCATGATTATGAATTAATTGGGCTAAATGAAAACAGATATATGAGGGTCTCCAGTGCACCCCTACCTTGGGTTCCTGGAATGCATGCCCAAATTTGAAAACCACTGAGCTAGATCATCTTGAAAATACCTTCAGATAGAAAATAGGACATGATCTTATCTATGGCTCTCTGCCACACTCTCACTGGGACACAGAATTATTGAGTGAAAATAGGTGGAAGTGGCCCCTACACTAAATGTGTTTTTGACTCTAGAAACTCCAAAGCTGGGGGGCCTTTCCAAAGGATGGGAGCTGGCTTGTTGCTGGCAATCTCCCCGTGTGGAGCAGGAAGAGATACCACAGATGACCGGTTCCAGATGTTCAGTCTACTTGTGGCACGAAATCAACAGGTGTGGTGTTTTGCGACCTGAGGTGCATTAAGCGGCTCTCCTGTTGGCTGAATTTCCTTGGCTCTTCGGTGCCTTCACAGAACATCTGTTGGAAGGAAACCTGTGTAACTACAGTCTGAGTCTCCTCCGTCTGGGGGATTTTCTTTAATGAGCGTCTAGTGTGAACCGTGAATTTCCAGATGTGCAAGCTGGATTTAGAAAAGGCAGAGGAACCAGAGATCAAGTTGCCAACATCTGTTAGATCATAGAAAAAGCAAGAGAATTCCAGAAAAACCTCTACTTCTGCTTTATTGACTACAACAAAGCCTTTGACTGTGTGGATCACAACAAACTGTGGAAAATCCTTAAAGAGATGGGAATACCAGACTACTTACCTGCCTCCAGAGAAGTCTGTATGCAAGTCAAGAAGCAACAGTTAGAACTAGACATGGAACAACAGACTGGTTCCAAATCGGGAAAGGAATACGACAAGGCTGTATATTATCACTCTGCTTATTTAACTTATATGCAGAGTACATCATATGAAATGTCAGACGGGATGAAGCACAAGCTGAAATCAAAATTTCTGAGAGAAATATCAATAATCTCAGATCTGCAGATAATACCGCCCTTATGACAGAAAGTGAAGAACTAGAGTCTCTTGATGAAAGTGAAAGAGGAGAATGAAAAAGTTGGCTTAAAGTTCAACATTCAGAAAAACTAAGATCATGACATCCAGTTCCATCACTTCATGACAAATAGATGGGGAAACAATGGAAACTGACAGACTGTATTTTCTTGGACTCCAAAATCACTGCAGATGGTGACTGCAGCCATGAAATTAAAAGATGCTTACTCCTTGGAAGAAAAGCTATGACTACCCTAGACAGCATATTAAAAAGCAGAGGCATTACTTTGCCAACAAAGGTCCATCTAGTCAAAGCTATGGTTTTTCCAGTGGTCATGTATGGATGTGAGAGTTGGACTATAACGAAAGCTGAGCACTGAAGAATTGATGCTTTTGAGCCGTGGTGTGGAGAAGATGCTTGAGAGTCTCTTGGACTGCAAGGAGATCAAACCTAAAGGAAATCCTAAAGGAAATCAGTCCTGAATACTCATTGGAAGGACTGATGCTGAAGCTGAAACTCCAATACTTTGACCACCTGATATGAAGAACTGACTCATTGGAAAATACCCAGATGCTGGGAAAGATTGAAGGCGGGAGAAGGGGACAACAGAGGATGAGATGTCTGGATGGCATCACCAACTCAGTGGACATGAGTTTGAGTAAACTCCCTGAGTTATTGATGGACAGGGAAACCTGGCTTGCTGTAGTCCATGGGGTTGCAAAGAGTCAGACAGGACTGAGCAACTGAACTGAGTGACTGCACCTCCTCTGTGGGATTCTTAAATGTTTCCTCAAGTCACTGACATCCTTATCTCAGAAGCCAGGGTTTGCTGGCTATTGAGAACTTATGCTTAAAAGGTTTTTCCTTCTAAGAGTTCACAAATAACAGCTCCACAAAGTTGACTGAAGTTTTCCATATGTCAGGGAACAATTAAGATCATGTCACCTTTTATTTGATAAAAATCTTTTTTTTTTTTTTTTTTTCTGTTGGGACTACTCAGATAGTACTTTATAGATGCAGGTGTTGTTTTACATATATTAACTCATTTATTTCTCCAAAATTGTATGAGGAAAAGACTACTGTTATCCCTATTTACACATGAGGAAGTTGAGGAAAAGAGATGGTCTTATAAATAGATCCATAGTGGCAGAGAACTAGTAAATAAATGGCAGGGAACATATTCAAACCTCAAGACTGGCTACAGAAACCTGATTCTGAGCCACTGCATTCTTGTTCATTTGAAACATCTTCCACTGACCATTCTTATCCTCTCTTGATTGAGGTAGCACAGACTCCCGAACTCCAGTAGTCATCAGGATTCTGAAGGTACAGCTTGGTCTACAGTGATGCCAGATACAATTTCAGCAGTCTCATTTGGTTGAAATATCAGGTACTCAAAACTTGTTGCCAGTAAACTAAAGAGTTATTCTCAGTTTCGAGACACACACTCTTAAAGTTTATAGTCTAATGAGAAAATTCAGTTAAAACAGATATGTTTATAGCCTTACAATGAACCATTCAGCAGAAACAATATTACAAAGGTGACCAGGTAGAGAGTTTTCTTTCTCAGCATATTCCCATCAAATATTTTGGCCAAATTCTCTCATACTCCCCCATGAATTTATATCTAACATAAACTCTAGTTAGAAGACAATGTTAAAGTAACCTCATATTAATCTATTTAGCAGAAAAGACTCACTTAACTTTTCCGAAAAACAAAACAAAACTTTTTCTCAGTTTTTAGCATTCAAGTGACATGAGTTATAATGTATACTTCTTTCTCTGGTTTATAATAGAAAATATAATTTTTCATATTTGAGTTGCTGTTGCAGAGACTTTTGTGCAGAACTTGTGTAGATATGTCTACCCCAAACATTAGTGTGGAAAAGTGGTATCATTGCTAATTACTAAGTGGTCCTCTCTTTGGGCCCATGTTAAAGTTGAATTTCTTGTATTAATGCCCTCTGTATATCAAGGGAAAGAAACAGATGTGATCTTCTTATTATACAGAGCTTGCATTCTTGTAAAGAAAGTCTTAATTTATCTAATAATGCTAATATGTTAATTTTGGAAAAAAATTTTACACTCATTGAAAGACAGTAAGAATGTCCATATTGGTTAAAAAAAAAAAAAAGAATGAAGAATCTTTTTCTTTCCTCACTAACACAATTTTTCAGTAGCAGATTAAAAGTATATCAATCAAATGAGGACATTTAATCCCACGTGGAAAATTGGAGAACCCAGGAGTGTGAACAGCATGAGCTTTAGGGGACTCGTTCCCTGGCATGGCCACAGGAAAGACCTTCTGTGTCTTCTTGGCCATCAGAAAGGAGGAACACTTTCCTCATGAAAGTCTGAGGTTGAAGGTATATCCACAAGAAAAGACTTGAATCTCATTCACATTTGACTTTCTCATCAAGGAAGCATGTGTCCTTTTTTTTTTTTTTTTTTTTGGAAGCATGTGTCTTAAACTTTGCATTTGTTAAGCATACCGACTGCAGGTCTGTCAAACTATGTGACTTTGAACTTTACCACTACCCACCTTCCCCAATGTTTTCATTTATTGATCACATGACCCCCAGAAAATTGATCTCTTCCTTGGGCCTCCATATTTTCATCTGAGAAGGAGTTTTGTCATCTTGTAACCATCCTGAGGCGATTTTGGTTAAGGGAGAAAGGGTGTGTGTGTGTGTGTGTGTGTGTGTGTGTGTGTGTGTGCGCGCGCGCGCGCACGCGTGCGTGCACGTGCCCTGGGAAAATCAGCAGGTATAGACTATTTGTTAAAAGAATGGAAATTGCAATACATAAAGAGCACAAAATACACATAAACTGTTACTAATTGGATTGAAAATTAAACCAGCCCCAAACATTGAGATGTTGATTTTCCTTGATGATTCCAACCATTGCCTCTGAAAGCTGCATGGAAGGAAACAGCAGACTGGTTGTGGTGTATTAAATTATAAGTGAGGACTAATTTGAGGATCAAAGATGCTCCCTGGGAGATATCACTCCACTGGTAGGAGAGGCATTAGCTGTCTCCCTCTGTCTCATGTATTTGTTCTCTGTGTCTTGGAAATATCCTTCCCCACAGTTTTGGAATCTTGATGTTTAATTTAACACAAAGGTCTTTGAGACACACAGTTGGGGGTTGTTACTGGTATTTCTGTCATTGAAGAAATTGAAATGTACATGTTTTTTCTCCTGTATCAAAGACAGACAAGAATCTAAACTGACATTTTATATCAAATGAATTATGAACTGTGTACCTTGTACCTAAGGGAACAACAACTAAATTAGAGTTTAAGATTAAAAAGAGAGAGAGAGACAAAAATAGGTTTTTAATAAAACACACAGTAATTTCTGCTATTCTCTCTGATGGTGATATGGCCAAACACAGTGCTTATAGTAGAACCACTGAATGGATGCAAGCTCTTCTGAAATCTCTAAGATTTAAATATATGGGAGAAATTTTCTCAGAATAGTTTAACTTTAGGACCAGTGAAACATTGATCATCAGAACTTAATTTTTACCTTTTTGTCAATCTTTCTTGCTTAGGGGGAAAAAAAATATTTGCCAATTTTTACCTCCTGAGAAAGTATGAGATTAGATGTTACTTGAGGAACACATAAACTATACACAGGATAAGAATGACAAAAGTTCCATATTCTATATCTCCACTGTTTATATGTAACTCCTACATACATAAATGGGCTTCCCTGGTGGTAAATGGCTTTCCCTGATGGTAAAGAAAATGTCTACAATGCAGAAGACCCGGGTTTGTTCCCTGGGTTGGGAAGATGTCCTGGAGAAGGAAACGGCAATGCACTCCAGCATTCCTGCCTGGAGAATCCCATGGACAGAGGAGCCCAGCAGGCTACAGTCCGTGGGGTCACAAAGAATCGGACACAACTGAGGGATTAACACACACACATGTATACAGGCTGTCAAGCAAATTACCATCATGATTAAGATTATGGATTTTAGATCAATTTTAGCTCAATCAGAATGAGATTAAGAAAGTAAGTTATACAATCATACATATTTTGCCTCTTTCTTGTCCTTCCATGAAGTGGGAGAAACGGTAGTAAGTACCTCATGAGTTTGACACTGAGGTAATTATGTTTGATAAATGAATGCAAAGAATGTAGCACAGTGCTGGTCACATAATAATTGTGTATTACTTTGCAAAGGTATAGCCTCCCAACATATATGACAAGATTGGATAGCAACAGACTAGCATCTCGCTTTTTAATGGCTACTGATTTCTGAAGTACAAGAAGCATTTGGATTAAAATTTTAAGATGAAAATTCTGTCATGTTTATGCAATATACTCGATAATCATTTTTGAAATTACTAATTGAAGATTCTTGGGAATTGGGGGTGATCTATGCTTTCTTCTTCTTGGAAAAGCTATGTTTTGATTACCATGCTAGTCTTCAAAAGGAGTATTGTAATTTGTGCTATATACAGATTAAATTAAGGTTATTAATATCAATACATTTATTTTCTAGTTCTGAATTCCTCAGGCACATAAATCTAAAACTGACAAGATTCCTTGATATTAATCCCACATACTTCTGATACCAGTGCTACACAATTAGTACTTGTGTGGCTAAACTGGGCTTCCCTGGTGGCCCAGACAGTGAAGAATCCACCTGCAATGCAGGAGACCTGGGTTCGATCCCTGGGTTGGGAAGATTCCCCTGGCAGACTTGTGTGGCTAAACTGGGCTTCCCTGGTGGCCCAGACAGTGAAGAATCCACCTGCAATGCAGGAGACCTGGGTTCGATCCCTGGGTTGGGAAGATTCCCCTGGCAGAGGGCATGGCAACCCATTCCAGTATTCTTGCCTGGAGAATCCCATGGATAGAGGAGTCTGGCTGGCTAAAGTTTATGGGTCACAAAGAGCTGGACACGGCTGAGCAACTAAGTATAGCTCAGCACAGTGGCTAAATTCCTTGAAACAAATAACTCACTAAAAGTCTGATTACAGATTTTTTTTCTCATAAACTAAATTACATAGTTATTAATCATGATTTTGGTTAAATGAGCATCATTCTATTATTTCAAATTCTGGTTTCTAGTTCTACTATTTAAGATCTGAAATCTGTTCTTAGATCTCTTTAAGCATTTTTTATTCCTCCGATGATTATTGTTTTATTTTCACTAGTAGAGAATGATAAATTAATGACTTATTCAGGCAAGGGATATCAATATATAATCTGAGTGTCTTAAGGCTAGATATGATGATTAATTCAGTAATTAATCAACATGAATATTAGATCCAATTCCATTGTTAAGATGACTTTTATAACCAATCCTCTCTGGTTCTTTGATCATTAAATGACTAAAATTTCATCAGTTACTCAAAGATTCCTTTATTTCTTAATTCTTGATTCTGTCCCACAAGAAAAAGTAGGTTCAGTAGTACCATAAGAAAGAGTCTGATTCTTGAATATAGTAGTTTAACTACCTATATTTTTTCTTTGTTTGTTCTACTATGGTTCTTAGACAATAAAGGAACGTTTGGTGCACCTTTTCTAAAGACAGTGGCTTTGACCTAGATTGAATTTACTCATTGCTAAATTGCTTATTAACCTTGCTATTCATATCGAATTTAATTTTATAAAGGGGAACTTTTTTAGAGAGTTATTTAAAATAAAGTGAGTAATATTCTAACTAAAAATAAGATAGACCTAGTCCACTAATATGTCATGTATACTTTAAATTATTTTTCCATTTGAAGATATATTCTACATTAATGGGCTCAAATAATCAGATTCTCAAGGAAAAAGGACTTAATCTATGCTGCCTGGAAACTAATTTGGGTGAATATCATGGTATTCAAAATAATATAAAGACTAGGAAATACTATTAGGAATACTAAGATGAATGCAAATGTCAAAAGCAAAGGATTAAATAGAGTGTCTGAATCTAGGATATCTCTGCAAGGAGAAAGAAATGCTCTGGTTGGTAGCTTGAGAAGTAACAAAAAAAAAATTTCTTCTGGCCATTATGACCACCAACCTTAGGGCCCCTAATTAGTCTGACAAAGTGACAGTTCCACTCCTACCAGAACAAATAATGTGTCTAATGAAATTCAAAATCCATATTTTTCTCTGAACACAATGAACTACAGTAGTCCTAGCTTTGGAGTATTTCAAAATTTGCAGAGGATAACTTCTGTCTGCCTGATGTTTCCTGGTTCACAAATTCACTGAAACTGTCTTGCAGAGTAATTTTAGGCCACTCTTCAGTCTTAAGCACAAAGGGAAATGAAGGTAGAGGTATGTTGCTTTGGTCCTGTGGATGCTAATGTGAAGTGGAATCTTCCACTTCTCAAAATGGTCAATAGCAATTAGTATTCAGTGGAGTCTTTTTATTCTGGTGCCCTTGCCTCACCCCTGCCACCCCTCTCTGTATTATTCTTATTATAAACTGTAGTCGGGAATATTCCTGCTTCCTTTCCATTCTAATTAAAGCATTCTTAGTGAACGTGAGGTTAGTTTTTCATTTCATAAAGAATGATAACTAGAGCCAGGGTGAGATCTGCCAATTGGGTTTTGTATTACTTTTGACAAATATTTGCACCAATTTTGACTGAGGTAGTCTTACACCGATAAAATGTTCTGGTGGGATTTTAGGTTTCCCTCAAAAATATAGGTCCAAATTAGTCAGTGAGAGACCAGAGGTAAATGTTATATGATCTTTGGGTTTTATTCAACAAGGTACTCCATTAATTTGTCCCTGGGTTGAGAAGTAAATGATATACTTTTTAACAAAATTTTTATTTTATGCACATACTTTTTAGTCAGGGCTTTTGTCCTAAATACTTCTCTGTAACCCCAGTGACAACCTTGAGAAAATGTCATTTCTTTAACTTGGATCCATAAAACCTGCAGCCCTTGCTAAGCATCTTGTTTTGCTATTTTTCTCTGGAGACCTTTCTGGGAGCTTTCAGAGCTAAAGTTGCCTTGACAATAGAGGAAAATTTTTTAAAAATCTGAGAATCTGAGACAAACTTAAAAAGACTATTTTTCCAAATCTTTATCCCCAAGTAAGCATCCTCAAGATTAGAATGACATAATTATTTTTTTTTTAATAATTAAGCTTCAAAAATGCCTTCATTTAAAACCTCCTAGCTATAAGATTTCTCACTCTGCAAAGCAGTGTCCACACTTAGAGTTGGTTATTTGGATGCCTAGGGACAGATGGGGAAGAGGTAGGGAAAGGAGGCAAAACCCTGACTGTGCCTGTGAGGAGGGGCAAGGCTCTGGCTTAGACAGTCACTTCAAAAGGCATTGCTTAAAGTAATAGGAGTTTGTGTTTTGGAGACAGGTTGCTAGATTCAAACAGCAGTTTAACCACTTATTAGCCATATGCTCTTGTGCAAGTAACTTATCTGCTATGGTCTGAATGTCTGTGGCTTCCCCAAATTTGTATGTTGAAACATTATACTCAATGTGATGGTATTAGGAGGTGGGTCCTTGGAAGGTCATAAAGGTGAGGCCTCAAAAATGAGATCATACCCTTGTAAAAGAGGTCTAAAAGAGCCCCTCTGCCCTCTTCCACCATGTGAAGACACAGCAAGAAGGCACTATCCATGAACCAGTAAGTGGGTTCTCAGGAGGCTGCATGGTAAACAGGAAAAAGGATAGAGTTTTAAAGCAAAATACCCATGTTTGAGTCCCAGCTTGGCACTTAGAGCGATCACAGGGAACTATAAAAACATTATAATACTCACACTTTTTAATTCATGGTCTGGCTATAAGGTCAGATGAATGCAGTGTGTATTAAACACAACTCCCCAATAGACTCATCTCAGAAAAATCTCAGGCAGTCATTCTGACCTGAAATTTAGTATTCAAGCTTGCCACCCCTCTTTCTCCCTCTGCATCCCCACCTCTGTTATTGTATGCATTCATTTCCTACCAGCTTCTGCCTTGACTACTGGGCTCAAGCCACAGTGCCTTCAAGGCTCAGGCCCAGCTTGCCCTTGTCTTGGGGCTGCCTGAGATGTGTGTGCCCCAGGTGTTTGCCAATCCCTGCTCAGATACAGTCTCCCCCACTCCCGTACCTAAAATGTCAGCTTTTCCCCCTTCGCCTCCCTCATCACTCCAAATCCCTTATATTAGAAATATTTCTTGGTTACTAAAATGTTTTCACCACATGCATACACAAAAGGTAACTGCGAGGTGATGGGTGTGTTAATTAACTTGTTTGTGATAATCACTTCACAATGTATACATCTATGAAATCATCACATTATTACACTTTAAATATACACAGTTTTACTTGTCACTTATACCTCAATGAAGCTGGGGGAGGGAAAAGAACTACTCATAAAAAGTGGGGGGAAAATAGAATAATTTCTGTTTTGTGTCTTTTGTCTCTCTCTCCTTAATAAAACTGTTTTAACTTATTTAACTTAATGTATTTTCAGAGCATAGGATGCTGCCTGGCTTATAAGTAGACACTTGCAAATTTTTATTTCTTTATATAAATTATATGTAACTGCTTCCCTGGTGTCTCACATGGTAAAGAATCCACCTGCAATGCAGGAGACCTGGGTTTGATTCCTGGGTCAGGAAGATCCCTGGAGAAGGAAATGGCAACCCACCCCAATACTCATGCCTAGGAAATCTTATAGACAGAGTAACCTAACAGGTTATAGCCCATGAGGTCACAAAGAGTTGGACATGACTGAGAAATTAACACTTTTTTTTTCATGTCCTATCTTATATAATAACTATATAAAACAATTTTAAATTTATGTATTTTATATACTTATACAGTATATTGTATAACAATATTAAATGTGTTTTAATATGCATTTGCATATATTTAATTGCATACTAATAATGCCACATACTTGCATTACTATGTATTGTATATACAGTCATACCTAAATATACACATATATGAAATATTCACTCTGTTGGAGATACTGGGAAATGAATCATTAATACCTTACTATAGGAGTTCAGCTTATATCTGAAATGGTAGTGCCATTCATCCCTATTGACACAATAATTCTGAAAAGCAAAACTAAATGTGCATTTATTAGGATACTTGGAATATTATTCATAATATCAAAAATGATATCATTCTACATCAATACCAGCTTTAAGTGAATATTCTACATTTGTAGAAATATTACATGCAATTATTTTGAAACATTATGTTACTAAAACTATTTAATGGCATAGAAATTTTCACTATATATTATAAAGCAAAGTTTACAAAATAACATATTAGAAACATTGAGAATAATGTTTTTTAATTATATGTGGAATAAGAAGAAAGAGATGAATCTTCAATAGTATAAAAATGGCCATTTCTGGGTAGTGTCATTATGGATGGTCTCATTTTCTTTGGTAATTTTCAAATTTTCTATCATGAACATATTTTATAGTTAGAAAAATACATGCTTTTAAAAGGGGTCACTCTTTAGTTTGGCAAGAACTAATCATTTTCTCTAATCATTTTTGGTGAGCAATAAATGGCAACCCACTCCAGTGTTCCTTCCTGGAAAATTCCATGGATGAAGGAGCCCCAAGAGCTACAGTCCATGGGGCTGCAAAGAGTTGGACGTGACTGAGCACACACAGACAGGCAGACAGACTGAGTTCTCAAAATTTGTTAAGTGCTCTAAAGTTTACCAACAAAAATGAAAAACAGATCTCTGTTGTCAAGTAGCTTATATTACCATTATGTGGTGTACTATGGGGAAAAGAGGACTGCTGGTTAAAAATGCCTGAAATTCTGTCCCTAATGGCAATACCAGCTTTTTCTCGGGGACTCATAGACAAGGTAGCAAAGAGCTCAGTGTCATTGGCAGGAATGACCACATGTACCCATGGCCCAAGCTTGTCCCTGTTTCAAGCCTGCTCCGGCTCAGCGCATCCATGTTGGTTACTTATAGTACCCTGTTTCATTCTCAGAAGGTCCTGGGATAGACAAAAGAGTATATTCACCATAAGTTTTGTAGAAATAACGTACTTTTAGGTCTACCTCAGGGGCTTCCCAGGCGGCACTGGTAGTAAAAAAAAAAAAAACCCACCTACTAAAGCAGGGTACACAAAAGATGCAGGTTCATCCCTGGGTCGGGAAGATCCCCTGGAAGAGGAAATGACAACCCACTCCAGTGTTCTTGCCTGGAGAATCCCATGGATAGAGGAACTTGGCGGGCTACTGTCCACGAGGTTGCAGAGAATTTGATGTGACTGAGCACCCACACTCCCTATCTCAGAAACAGTTAACCAACAAGAGTAATAATGTAAGGGGGCAACTTAGGAAGCAACTGTTTTCCTACCACTGGTAATGAATATACAGACACCTGAATACCACTCTTCTGGGATGTTTTAGGCAAGAATCCTTTATTTGATAGAAAGTGAGACTTGATAGCTAGCTGTCCTCCGAATTTAAAATGCGTTGGCCATTCTGTGGTCACTTCCATGACATACCTGTAGATAACACATAATATTTAAAAATTTATTTCTTGTACTAATGTAAAGACCTCTCTGGGTTGCATTTTACTGAATTTCTGGCTTTAACTCATTCTTGAGTTACTAGTAGTTCTCATTTGTACTAGTAGTTCTGTGTGAGGTTCCTTGTAGATAATAAGAAGATGCTGTGATAAAGAAGTAAGACCAGAAAACTACTGTTTAAGAATATGACTTGGACAGAAGGTAAATCCAATCTTTACAAAAACTAATCTATTTAATATTGTAAATGGCTTTCTTTCATATTTACTTAATGTGTTTAATATTTATTCTCAATTATAAATCACCTACTAGAACAGGCTGTTTTGTGGTGTAAAATTAAGAGCACTGTCCTTGAACTTAACCAGTTCCTGCTTAAATCCTCACACTGCCAGCAACCAGTTTTGTGATTTGAGATAAAATATGAAACCTGTGAGCCTCGGATGCTTTATCTATACTTTAGAGAGATAATGCTACCATTTCATCGTGTGATTCCAAGGATTAGAAATAATTATGTTAAAGTGCCTGGCACACAGTATGTGTTCCAAAAGTTAGCTCTTATGAGAGACGCTTTGGCGAACATTAAATCTGTTTTAACCTACTTGTCACTGTTTAATGCTGCTGTTTGTACATCCTTGTGCTCAAGGTTGACTGTCCATTTGTTAGCACATCTGCATATTCCTCATAATTAATATCTTTTTTAATGACATATGGTTTAGTGACGGGAAATGGAGTCTTGCCTTCTGTTTTCAATTTGTTTATGACTCAACGACTCAATAGATGTGTCTGAACTTTAATTTTCCATTCTGGGAACTAGAATTTAAAATCCTTGCTCATATGTAGCTATTTCAGAAAATGAGAGGAAAATGTGTACTCCAAGGATTTTGACTATGTGCCAGGCTATTCAGCAATGCAGCCAGGATGCATAGAGATGAAAGGCCATGGTTTCCCTCATGCTTACAGGGAGAGACCTACGTGAGGATGCCAACAATCAAATCTTTGAAATCAGAAAGTAGTTTGGGCTGGGATGAAGTCAGATTTCAAGTGAAACCACTAGGAAGCATGACATCTGCTTGGAGTGAGCGTGGGCAGAGATGGTACAGATTTTGGGTCCTGGAATTAGCCTGAGGACAAAGTGACTCCACGTGACTGCCTAACAAAGCCCTGTGACCGTGTCTGTTCCTCTGAAACCCAAGGTCCAGTGCATATTTGGTTGTGAACTTCTAACTTCTAAAGCTCCTAAAGCACTTAGCCCTGTTTTACACTCTATACACACTCTGTGCTACCTGAGTCATGTCTCTATTTTACTTAAATATTTGCTGCTCTAAACTCCCTTTCTATTTATTCTGCCTTTCCCTGTTCTCAGCAGAGAACCTTGTGCAGAGTGGCATTCAGTATCTTTTATTACAGGTTTGAGTTTAATACCAAATACTGTAGGCTTCTTTGATATCTTAATGTAGAATTGGTATTTCCAGCATTTTGAAATGTATACACAAACACCCCAAAGTCATACTGTAGTGGTAACAAGTCGGTGGACTATCCTGAGACACTGGTGCACCTGCGAAGCCCATTCAATTTGTTGTCTCCCCACAGGTTTCCTCTTTGGGTGGGTCACTATAGCTCAGCAGTCACTGGCCACGTGAAAATAAAGCTTCTGGTTCTGCTTTTCAGAGCTCCCCCTCGAGAGTTCTATAAATCTGTATGGAGCAAATGTTTGGGGCATTTTGTTTATTTAGGGGGGTGTTTACACATGTACATCATTTAAAAGTTTAATAAAATCAGACATCCTAAAGATTATACCAACTAGGTTAGTCCCGTCTGCGATTTAATTTATTGCTTCATGTTCTACATGCATTTTGCCTTCCTAAAGAGGTTGAATTTGAAATTTTACAAAGAACACTCTTGCTTGAATTTATAGATTGGACTAGCTCTTTTATCCAGTTGCCGTGTAGAATTAGTATTTACTGGACAAGATGTGTTGATTCAGGAGGTTGTCTGTGGAGTGCTTGCCTCGTGAGGGTCATATTAAACTTGAGAGAAGCTTTTTGAGCAACATAGCATCTTGGAGACAATATATCAAGCTGATAGATACACAGCTCTTGTGTTAAGAAACCAGGAATGGAATTATGGCTGGTTCCCAGTTATTGCTTTGATGCTAAGGACCCTCAGAGGAATAGGCCTAGGATAAAAGGGGTTAACCAGAGGAGAAAAAAGGATTCCAGCACTCAGTGTTACTGAAAGCAGGTAGAATGAATAGTTCTATGTCAATAATTCAAGATGATCACTTTGTTAGGAAATATTTGGGAATTTTATATAATCAGAGTGTGACCAATTTAATGGAGCACATTTTCTTGTTATCACTCAAAAGAGAATCCACGATACATTATTATTATTATTATTATTATTATTATTATGGAGCATCTTCTGGGCATTTTTCCCTTCCCTGACAGCACTGTAAAGTAGTTCCTAATACTTGAAGGATGTTTTGGTGTAAATATTTAAAACTCTAATATTTTTTCATGCTGATGACTTATCAGAGCTGTCTTCTTCAGAATTTGGATTGTTGGTGATATTATACTCCTTGACAGAAAAATTAGACAAAAAAACAACCAAACGAGGGGTGTGGTTTTATGTCATACATTATATGAAATCTGCACAATATTTTATGCCCAGGCTCTCTTGATATCTGTGCGTTTTTATACATCAATGAAAGAATATATATCAAATAAGTAATCATCATTATTATAACTGTGTTCAAAGATAAAATATCTCTTAAAAAGTCTTTAGCAACAAATGTCCCTTAAACCAAAGATTTATAGTTAAGTTACTGAGCATCTGGCCGTGGCCAGCCAGCCATCTTATTGCATTTCCCAGGTATGTCCCCTTTCCACACCTGAAAAAACTACTTCGTACCGTTTTTGTCCCTCTGTTCATCCTCATGCTTTGGCACTGAGTGAAAGCATTTGCTTTTGTTTTGCTCACTGAGAAAATGGACACCATCAGAAGAGCTCCTTGCTGTGTTCCCATCACCAGATCTACCATCTCTGTACCTGCAGCCTGGGTCTTCATTCACCTCTGCACAGTGGTGGGCTGTCCCTGCTCTGTTTCACAGCCCATGTCCACTGGCTCTCAACCCTGATTTGCCTTTCTCTGACTCACACACAAGGACCTGGCTCTGGTGATTAATTATTCTTCTTTCTCCTACATTATCATCTCCCTCGATCTCTTCTGGATCATTCCACGAAGCATGTAAATGCTGCAACTTCTTCCAGTATTTAGAAAACCTTCCCCTGATACCAGAAGCTTCTCTAAGTGTTGTCCCATTTTCTTCTCCCTTTAGAACACAATCCTGCAGAAGTCTCCTAGGCTCATTGTATCAGCTCTTTCTCTTCTCAGTTTTCTCCAATCAGACTTCAACACCCACCACTGCATTGTGTCTGTTCTTAGCAAGATCATGTCCAATTAGCCAAATGCAAAGCTTAATTCTTAGTCTCTTCCTTTCCTACACTCAGTGCATTTGACGGAGTCGATCTGTCCTTCTTTTTAGAGACACTGTCTTTACTTGGCTCCCAGGGTGCACTTTCTCTTAACTTCTCCCTTATCTTACTGATCCCTCCTGTAAGTAAATATCCTTTATTGCAGAGGCCCACTCATCCCCCTCAAAATTTTGGTGCATCCCAAGCCTCAGTGCTCAGACCTCTTCTCCACTCGCTCTGTCTGCACTCACCCCCTTGTTGATTTCAAGTCTCAGCTGTGAAGTACCACATAGACTTTGATCCACAGTTCCTATCTAGGCTCCTGTCTGTGACGTCATCCTTGGTATAGTGTTGAAGTTATGTAGTAAACTTCTCAAATGTAGCATAGACAAAAGGGAACTCTCAAATCCCCTCCACATCTCATTTCTCCTCTCAGGTGCCATTCACCTGGGTGCTTGGGCCAAATACCTGGCATCATCTTTCCCTCCTTTATTGTCTACCAGCAACACATGCCACACTCAACTGATCCACAAAATATGCCGCCACCTCGGCCGCTGGCGCTTGAACCTAATCTGCTGTCATCTGCTAGCCCTGGGTGACTGCAGTGGGTAACCTCCCTGCGTCTAGCCTTGCCCCCACGCCTCCCTCACTTAGCACAGAATGGCCTCTATTTGTTTAGAATCAGGATGTTTCCTACCTGAAAACCCCGTCCTACCTCCCAACCCCATTTACAATGGAATCCAAAGTCCTCATTGTGACTTCTAAGGTGTGGTCCTAGGAAGGGTCTACGGGCTCTAGATGCTGCCTCTCTCCAGCTCCCTCCTCCACCCCCTTTCCTTAGTCTGATTTAGCAAAACTAGCCTTTCCGACTGTTCCTTACACACCGTCTGTCCTTTCTCTTCCTCGCTGCCTTTGCCATGACTGCTCTCTGCCTGGATTGCTATCCCCCCAGACATTCTCATGACTTAATCACCAAGGTCTTTGCTCTAATGTCACCTGATGACATTTTCTTCCTATGGCTCACCCGTCTAATCTGAATTACTGTGCACCAACTAAAACCCACGCCCCTGTTGACTTTCTCACCACAAAGCCCTGTTTCACTCCTCACCTGAGCACAGAGCGCCACCTGGTAGATCTGGGGTTTGTTTGTTCATCACTGCGTCCCTCTGTTGACTTAAGTTCCACAGGGTCAGGGGCCATGTCTACTGGACTCAGTGCTGTTAACCCTCCATATAGAGAACACTACCTTGCACAGAATCGGGGCTCAGTAAGTGTTTACTGAATAAATCAGTGAATTATTGATGAACTCAGAACTCTTACAATACACTGATGAGACATGGATTCTACTTCTTCATCACTGTCCATTCATTAGCTTCATAGCTCATAAGCCAGCTCTCCCAAATTGGAGAGTATATAAAAGTCAGACACCATATCAGGTTACGTGTAAATGGAAGCAAAAATGAATCCTGATAGTTGTTTTCATCATTTTGATTCCTTATCCTCCTTCAGCAATAGCTTTGAGTAATCCTTGGTTATTAAGAATTTATATTACAGTAATCAGAATGTCCCTAAAAATTGCATTGTAGTAGTACTTAAATTATGCTAAGGGAAGTTCAGACTAGTCCAATATAATAACAATAGCTAAAAATTAATAATTACCAGGACCTCAAAAAAGGTGATTTATTTACATTTCTTTGATCTTCACAACCATCCTGAAAAGGCAAAGTGTAACCCCCATTTTAAAGGCAAGAAATATAAGCTCAGAGTTGTCTGGTGATTTTCACAAAGGCATTGAGCTGTGCTTGATTTGCTTTAGAGTTTCTGACAAGCTTTGGAACACACTGATATGATAGGTTCATTCAAGTTATACCTATTGGAAAAATTAATAACCAGAATCTTCTTGTTTGTTTTTTAATTTAATTTTTCATAGAATAGGCTTCACTTATTTCTGTTAGGCCTTCTAGAACTATCCAGATAGATTTCCCTGCTAGGTTTTATCAAACTGGTATCCTGAATTCAGGAATAATTTGTCAAATTCAACTAGACTAGAAAATGTCTGTGTCCCAACTTGTAACATATTTGAATAAAGGCAGCATCACTGTGAGAAGGGGCAATTGACTGTATACAATACATGGAGAAAAAAGGTTAGTTTTTACATTTTCATAAATAAGAATTAAGACTGGAATGTGCTACTTTCATTGTAAAAAAATAAAATTTTTAATAAACCTTCCTTAGAAAAAAAATTTGATTGTCTTTGTGATCGTGATATGATTAAAGAGACAATGGTGACATCAGTGAAAGAAATAAAAGATCTGAACTCCTTCACTGTTCAGCTGCTTGATTGTTGAGCAAAGAGTTAAATTAAAAAAGGTATTTTAATGTTTGCTTCACTAAATCCCCTCCATGTTTTCAATTAGAGAAACAGAAGTACACGTGGGGATGTGCTGTGTATTCGTCTTGCTCTTTGGGGACTGGCTTTTAAGATGGAAATACTCGTGTAATTGTGTTGAAATGAAGAATGAGGAAGTACAGTAGTTCAGGAATGAAAATGTTAAATTAAATGGACCATGTTTAACATTGCTGCTGATCCTGAGGAACAGTTTTTCCAGTATATGGAGCATCTCGATTCCATCCAGCATATGTTCTCCAGTTTGCTCTGCTCTAATTCATCCCTGTGTTTCGACAGCTCCAGATGGCGTGCTGCCTCCGAGGCTTTCATCTGCCACTCCAACCAGTCTTCAGGTTGTCTGGTCTACACCAGCTCGGAACAACGCCCCCGGCTCTCCCAGATATCAACTCCAGATGAGGCCTGGCCACTCCACCCATGGGTTTCTAGAGTGAGCATTCTACTTGTCCATCCTTGTGTCATCTGGGTTATACAGTTTAGCCATTAATTCACTTTATCTTAACTTTGTAACAATAGGTAGGTCAGTTCTCATTTACAACAAATAAAGGCCCCCTTTTAAACGATCCAATAAACACACACACACACCCCAAACTCAAGCAGTACCCTAGGAGATAATGATTTGCTTTGCCTAAGTATCTATTTTTAATTTATAGAGGCTTAAAATAAGATTCCTTCAGCCTTTTCATGAATGCATGTATATGTCAAAAGCAGGCATATACCAGAACCCCACAAAATCTGCTGCCTAACTATGGCTACAAAATTATAATACTTATTCCACAAATTCCACGTGGCATCAGCCTCAAGACTAGAATTTACTCCATTCCACGTGGCATCAGCCTCAAGACTAGAATTTACTCCATACTGCTAGAATTTCCATTTCATATAAATGGAATTATACAAACCCTTAGCCAAATAACTACTTATTTTAAAAGAGATATTACAAGATGACAGAAAATTGCAGAACTGAGAGGTACATTGACATCCCCTGAAAATTCTTTCCAATAAGATTTTACTTTTTAAAAAATTTCTTCGAATGTCTCAGTCTTCCTAATTTTAGGATTTCATTCCTCGTATAGGCTATTTTCCAATCCTTCTGCATCGTTAAACTATGAAGTGAGAGATCTCCAACCGTACACGGAGTATGAATTTCGGTTGGTTGCCTCCAATGGATTTGGCAGTGCCCATAGCTCTTGGATTCTGTTCATCACCGCAGAGGACAGTAAGTGGTCTGAAAAACACACAGCCGAATATGTTTTCGGCTTTAGAACATCTTAAAGTCTTTAATTTTTTCCAAAACAAAGAAATAAGCCTCCTGTATTCTCTTGATATTGAGTGACAGTAATCTTTTCCAGGACCAGCGTGGTGAGAGTCTCCAGAAAGAAGAAAAATGTGGGTTTGGAGGGTTGGAGAGTTAGGCCTACCAACAGGAAGACATAATTCACAGTAAATTATGATATGGCCCCATGCAGTCCTTCAGCGCAAATCTAGGTGTCCTGAAAGGAAAATGTTATCCTCTTCTATTCTATGGCTAAGTATTGCAAGTGTTCTCTGCAAAAGAACATGAAATATGGACCCTACTTCATAAGGATGCTTAGAGGTCATTATAGGTTAGGATTGTCTTATTCAACCAACACAGGGAATTTTCTAGATTTTTATGGAAGACTTACATTTGCATATGTATATTTTTTACTAGGTTATATAGAGAAATACATGGTTATCATATTGAGTTTTATACAAATTGCCTCTTGAAAAAGTATCTATATGGAAGTAGAACTTTTTAAAAAAGTTAGAAATTAAATCAAGCTATACAGTGTGAAGGAGGACACTGTATCTTTGAACAATGAGGTTTTTAGGGTTAATCTTGTCAAGTCTTTTAATCAGAAGCTTCTTAGAAGATGTTGCTCTGTTGGCCAATTGCCATTCTAGCTCTATATTCAATCAGGTCCCAAGTGACTTTCAAAAGACTGGATATTAATCTCAAAAGGCACAGTATATGAAACAATATCAATTGTATATGAGATAGATTCTTTTATGTCTACAGTATCCTTAATTATATTATTTTAGTGAGAATAAGACCTTAAATGAGATAGAATCAGAACTATCTGCCTTCCTTAATGCTTACTTTAAAAAAAAAAAGCACATGAGCAATAATATATAATACTTCCTTCATTTCTCCCAAATTGTAATTACTCCCAGGGAACAACCTAGGTACTTCACAAGGACACATCCAGGCATTTTGTCTCAAGGGTACCATTTAGTAAATTATCGGCACAGTGCAGTGAATGACACCCACGTTCCAAAAAGCATCAGTGCACCACTCAACGTGCCTACAACCTCTTTTAGTGAGAACATTGCATGCACTCTGGGAAATCTGACAATATGAACACCTACTGTATACAGATGTCTGAACCAGAGAGCTCACAACCAAACTAGATTTCTGAAGAAACATTTCCATTTTAAATCAGCTGAAGAAAAATAGTTTTACTATCCTTAGATAGTGCATTCTTGATGGCATGCAATGGAGGTTAACTAAAAATAATTATTTGCCCACCGCAGAGGTGATGACACCATGGAACTGCACTTTAGAAGAGGAGAGAAATGACTCCATTTTGGCACCCACCATTTCTGTTTTGATAAATTCTGTTCCGATAGATAGGGGACAGCACTTATATTTCCTCCGTGGTGATCCTTATTGAATAGGCGCCAGATTCTCCTATCTACAGGCCGGAAGTTAGCGCATAAAGTCCCAGACACTGTAAAGGCCCAGTTAGCACAGCGCCCTCTGTTGAACAAACTTCTCTCCTGCCTCATTTTACCGTGAAAGAGGTTTTACAGACTCTGTAAGTGTTTAGAATTTTCATGCACGGAGACTTGGCCATCTATGTGGCTTTTAGGGCCTGAGATCAAAGTGAATAGTGTTACCCTTCATTTTCCTTCATTAAGAATTAGTAACACTTGATTATATAGCAGGTCCTAACTCCTGAAACCCAGTCATCATTTTCATTGAGATTCTTTCTCTGAAACACTGACCTCTTCCTTCTCCTGCTTCACCTGTGAAGTCACATGCCCCAGCAAAGGACTAAAGGCTGCTGGTTTTCCCTTCCAGGTTCACTTACCAGTGCATGCTCACCCCTAGACATAATGACAATGGCCTGTATATTTTGGGTGTCAGTGAAGATGGATACCATCTCTGAAAGGATGTGCAATTGAGTTGACAAAGACTGAGGGATTGGCACTGGGCAGAAGCAGTTTTTCTGTCAAGGCTTCAAAGCCTTGATTATAAAACTACCCATGCTGACAGCTCCATGCCGGGATCACACTTCAAACTCAATCCTAACCAGCACCTCCCATTCAGCAAAGTGCAGTTTCCAATGTAGAAATTCTACATATCAGCTTACAGAATGAAACAGAGAAGTCATCTCATACCCACATTTAAATTTCATACTATCAGTAGGCACCTTTCCACATCAGCCAAAGCCCTCAAACTTTCCAGTGCCAAAAAAAGGTCACCAGTAGCAGTATTTTTCATATGATACTGTGAGAGCGTGATTTCATCAAGTCTGTGATACAGCTGAAAGCAGAAAGAGAAACCTGGGCAGAAAATGACCTAGAGCTAGAGAAACAAATGCTTGCATGCTAAAACAGGTTCTCAGAGATGGAGAAAGGGGTGTGAGGAATTTTAATAGATTTTTTTTTTTCAAATAATTTGTCATTTACATCAGTGGGCCACCAATATCCAGTTCCATGCATTTTTAAAAATCTAGTGTGCTTATGCCAAATAATAATAATGCACATTTCCTATGAATATTTTAAATCCAGTTAAACTTGTGTTAATAAAAGATGTTTGTTCCAGCCAACTTGGTCAGTATTGTGTTCGACTATTTGTAACCAGATAAATACAAACAACGCATGATTTTTTTTTTAACATGCTGCTGGCAGTCTAAGTACCCAACATGCCTGCAGCCTACAAAAGTGCATTAAGATTGTGGTAGATTTAGAAGCATGGGATTAATAACGTGAAGACACTTACCCATCAGCTGAAACTTTTTGATATCTATTAATAAGAAATAACCATCTGTTCTGATTATATTATTTGTCCCTCTCTCGAGTGTCTACGATTATTTTCCATGCAGTGCAGGCTGTAAAATGGAAATTGGCTGGAAGGGAAATTTTCCTCCAACTTCAGTTTAACTGTGCATGCTTTTTCTGCCTACAAAAATGTAGGCAAATTTTTGTAAAATATGAGATAACTCACTTTTCCTTAAAAATATGGATTCCCTAGACTAGTAAAATTCAGCTTTCTCCCAGGGTTTCTTGGCTACCAAGATCAAAATATGAAATATCTCTTTATTTGAGTCATTTTAATAATGAACTTGTATACACAAACAATTAGGTCAATCTGATGAAAATGAGATTCTTTTCTAAAAATCACTTATCTACCTCTAAAACAAAACAAAACAGAAAAGACAGATTTCTTCTAGAGTTGACCATTTAGTTGTCATATATTTTTAAAAGACTAAAAATTGAATGACTTTGCTAAATTTATAGTTTAAAACTCCACATATATATTTTTAACCATTCATCTAAGATGCATTATTAAGTAAAATTTGTGGGATTTGGCTAGTTTATTCTATAGATTTACTTAAATGATTTTCTCTTGTGTTCATTATTTTGCTAACAGACTCATTGTTCATGATCTTTGACTGAAATCTGCTAAAAAATAGAAAGATATATATTACCAACACAGTGAGATTTTCAGTACTATTAACATACTGTATCTACTTATTATATTAGTTCTTATTGTTTTTTCCTTCCCATACTTTCAATGCACTGTGAACAAAGGATATAGTATCTAGATCCTATTTTACTTTTCTCATTAGCATTTTTGAGCAGTTTTTCCCTCTCATTCATCTTTAAGATTCTCATAGCAATTTATAAAGCAATAATCTTTCTTCTGAAGTAAAAGAGAAAGACCTTATGACATTCATTGAAATCTATATCTAACAGAGTACTTTTCTGCCTTGTTTGTTGTCTAACAAAATTCTACTCATCCCTCAAGTCCCAGTTCAAATGGTACCTTCTCAGTGAACCCTTCCCTCCTCATTTCTACCTTAGGATTTTGGTTTATATTTACTTGTGCAATGTCAATATCTCCTTCTGAATTGTTATTTCTTAGGACCTAGGGTTCTGTCTCATTTATCTTTGTAGATCCAGTGCTTGGTGGTTGGTCTGATATAGAACAAGTGCCACAAATTGCTAAAGTACTGATTAAAAAGAGTTTCATAGAAACAAATCCATGAAACTACTGACTTCGCTGGTGGCTCAGACAGTAAAGAGTCTGCCTACAATGCCTACAATGCGGGAGACCCAGGTTCAGTCCCTGGGTCAGGAAGATCTCCTGGAGAAGGAAATGGCAGCCCACTCCAGTACTCTTGCCTGGAGAATCCCATGGACAGTGGAACCTGGTAGGCTACAGTCCATGAGGTCGCAAAGAGTCGGACACAACTGAATGACTTCACTTTCACTTTTACTTTTATGAAAACTTAAGCAAGCAAATCTTAACTGGGTACCTACCATGCTGGAAGGACTGGAAGTTCCAAAGATGAATAGTACAGTTCTTTACTTGAGTCGTCCACTCTCTGCTGGGAAGATATAGTAAGACAGTAGAGTACTGTGTTTGAAGATGAGGGCAAGCTCAGAGGAGAGCTTCTCCCAACAACTCTGGGTGTCGGGAAAGCCTTCCCAGAGGAGAACACAAGTAGGGAAATAAGAATGATTTCTATTTGGGTTTCACATCAATATCAGATTTCAAATTTACTTTCTCGCCATTGGTCCAGGCAAGGAAAGCTATTGCTACAGGAGGCGCCCACCGACACAGATAGGGCAGCTTGTAGAATGCTCTGCCCGTGATGTCCGCCTCTGAATATGAGACCAGAAGGGTGAGGTTGACAGGCAGATGTTAGAGGAGGAAATCCCAAAGGCGATCCTCACTCCTTGCCTTGGTCAGAGGCAGCCTGCTGGCTATCCCTGTCATACTTTCTTGACCAGGTTAATGAGTGTTCTAATCAGAAAGGTTTCTGCTAGCCCAAAACCATGTGCTACTTCAAAAGGAAGACAGATATATAGAAAGAATTCCAAAAGGAAAACATTTCTTCTTATTCTCACAAACTGTAATGGATAGAACAGCGAGTCCTGATGACAGGGGAAGTAAAGCTGTGGTGTGAAATGTGATCAGTTGATCATGCTATTGTACTTCTAGAGGGGGATATTCCAATCACTTATTAAGTGTCTTTGTGCCTTTAAGAGTACTTAAATTTTACAACTAATATTGCGTGGGAAAGATCTTTTTATTAGTGTGTTTTAGAATTTAAAGTCAGTCTGCATTTTAAGAGTTTTCTAAGTGAGAGAAAAACAGAAACATTTGTAAATGAGGTGGCATATATTTATATCAGTAGATTTTATTTTATTTAATAAAGAAATGTGAGCAGTAAGTCTCAGTAGTGCTGGCATGATGATTTTACTTTGCTATTCCAAACTTGTTTCCTAATTGCTTTAAATATTAACTTCTGAATGCTGACATGTTTATCCTTGCAAACAGCGATGTAGTCTCTATTTTACCCACAAAAGAAAATCCATGATGCAAAGTAAATCATTCTGCTGATTTTGAGAGCAAAGTGGCTCTGTAGTTTATTTCCCACAATAGTTTATTTCCCTGTTGCATAGATTCTCCCCCTCCAGGTTCTTGCATTTCCAGATTTTATAAAACAAATTAGTATCCTTATAGTCTTATTTTTATATCCTAAGATCAAAAGCCAAAAGTGACCAACAGAAAAATTATTTGAAAGAAAAATCATTTGAAAGGGTCAATTAATGAAAAATTCTATCCACCTGACCTTCATTTCCTTCTTGAATTCTTGAATCTGTTTTGGGCACATAAAGCCCACTGCTCTTCTGAATTTGGAACTTCTAGTTCTTTTAGGATTTTTTTCTTCCTTCATGAATTTTCACATTAACACATTTCATTCTCTGCCCCAAACTTTCAAGAAAGAATCCACCGCCGTTCACCATACAACACGTCCCCATTCTGGAAGACAAAACACTCTTCCTAATCTTCCTCTACTGTTCTGGTCTCAGGAGAAATAGAGAAAACAGTTCCCCAATACCGGTTCACCTACTTGCAGACTATAAATTGTATCCTTTAAATTGAAGCAACCTTGTAGTCTTCAGATGTTCCTTTTATTAAGCAACCCCTTTTCCTATTTTGTCAGTTGTCTAGAAGCTGAATATTCACATACATGCCAAATGGCAGTGCCTGTTTGTAATATTTGTTTTGGGATACAATGATTTTACCACTGTATCATCACAAGATTAATTATTCTGTATCTTTAATTTATTGGCCCTATTACTTAAGTCTTTTATTATAAGCTGTCAAAAAACACCTTTTGGGAAGTATCTGGGGGTATAAATAATAAATTGATCAAAGAATTCATGATTAAAGAGGGAATGGAATCCATCACTCCACTCTTCTGCTAACATTTTCACAATGAATAGCAAGAGACTGTACAAACAATTAGCACAGAGCATACTGCTATGTATAATCTATATCCATGTATTTGCCACCTTGCTTTTTAATTCACTGGCAGATTTAGAGGATATTCATTTATAGAGTTAATATTACTGAAAAAGAGCTTTTAAGCCAAGTGAGTTTTTAATTAAAATAGCAAAAAGCAGCTTCAAGGCAGTAATGAGAAAACCAAGAAAAGTGAGTGATTGTGGGTAACTCTAGTAGCAAACGGTCTGTAGAAGACCCATGAAAACCACTTAAAAAACCGTTATATACACACAGCAGATATGTCATTGCAACTGTTTATTCTTTCAAATCATTTATACGCACACACACAAGCACCCATCTTTCCCAACATACACACCTGAGTATGAAAATAAATAAGCAGACCCCTCTGTGAACAATCTCATTACTCTCTTTTAGGCTGGGGCTGAACTTTTGAAGCTGATGAGCGAAATCGTTTCCCATAAAAGATAATTTCATTTGCCAAAATGAAACTACTTTCCGTTATTAATGCTATAATGAAACAGCCTGAAATATGAATCAGTGATCTGAACAGAAAGGATGCTCCCGTTCCCCGCTCCAGGAGGGGAGTTCTCTAAACAATTACACCCATGGAAAGGGCTGTACGGTTGTATTTTCATCACTCGCCAGCTGAGCTGTGTGGCTGTCATACTTCCAGTCTCCCCTCCAGTGACAGCCGCATTGACAACATGTTATACTCCACATTGATTTTACAGTTAAGGAGCTGATTGTGATATATAGGGATTTTAAGAATTCAGCTGAGAGGCTGACTTTTGCCTTTTATCATTCCATTAAAATTTTATAACCATCTTTTTCATGTCATTTCATCCATGAATTCTTACTTTAGAAAGTGATAGCTACTGCTGTGAGCATAACTTTTCTCATGTTCAGAGCTTTTTATTGTATTAGCAAACTACCCCAATTATAGTTATTACTCATGTTTTACATAATTGTGGTGACCCTTTCAACCATGCAGTGGCACGCCGGTTGATTTGTATATAGAATTAGATGATTCGGCTTATCATTTTAAAGCACTAAATTGAAAGCGTGCCAGGAGTCGGGTTTTAACACTTCCTTAGCCAAAGGAGCTAATTAAGCTGCTTTCAGCATCCTCTCCTGAGTCGCCGACTTTAAGGACCCTTCCTGCCACAAGAGCTGGGAGCCTACTCAGCTAGAGCGAGAAGCTAATAAAATGTATTCTGGGTTTTAAGGGGGGAAAATCATGCAATTGAAATTGAACATCTCTTCTTGCCCAAGATAAGAGATCATCTTTAAGGAAAGGCTGTGTTCTGTAGGGGCTTGAAGTGCCAGTTCATCTCATTATCCTGGATGTTTCCCTGATAACACTATCATCGTAGTCAAGAGAAATAAAAGGTTTATCCCCATCATAACAGAGAACAAACCGCATCATTGTTACTTTTCCCTGAAGAAGCTCACAGTTTGATAATGCACATATGATGAATAATTATGCAAGACCCCTGTGAAAACCCTAATAGAAAAATATTCTGATTTTTAAGTGTATATTACTCTTTTTTGAACAGGGAAGGGTGAATTAGGGTTAGACTTGAAAGGCTCGATTCTCCACCATTGATTTTATGGACCCCAATCTCAGAGGATTTCGTTTTACAAAACAACATTGATATCTTACAAGACTTGCGCTTGCTTTTCTTTAGGAAAGAGCCAAATCTGGATGACAAGTATAAATAAGAAAGGGTCTGTATTCCTATTTTGATATAATAATTGCTACCGCTGCTGTGTACCGGGGAGCAAAAGCAAGAAATGTCACAGTGGTTTGACGAAAGCTTCAGAATGAAAGCTAACAACAGACTGAAACGAAAAATGTGATCCATCTCGGGATCACTGTACTTTTAGGATTTTTCTCTTCAAATAGGATACATTACCAAATTGTCAGAAATGGCTTGATTTCAGGGTTAGTGCAGTGTAACAGCTTTCGTCTCTAAAAGTAATTATGATTCTACCATCAGTCCAGTTGGTGACAAATATGTGAATCATGTTGTATAAAAATATGCTCCTATCACCAGCTATGATTGTGGTCCTTGACTCCGCAAAGCCGTGGTTGTGTTTAAAATTTAAACCTTGGCTATAACACTGAATCGCACACACACACACACACACATCATCAGTGCTGTTTTAAACAATTACTAAATCCAAGTCTATCTTTTTTAAAGATTTTTCCATAAAATCTAATGTTCACAGAAAAATCTCATAAATGTTCAAATTGCTGTGGGCAGGAAAGGGGGATATAGGATTTTTCTTGATCTGTTGTAGCAATTTATAGATTTCAGGCCGTGGTTTATAAGAATGCTAAATGTTCTGGAATTACAGCTGTTACTGATCAGTGATTGAGCCAGATTTGTGTTATTGCACCATGTTCTTGCTTGTACCTAGAGAGCAGTAAAGCCTCAATATAATAAAAAGCACCTGCATTTTAAATGAAATTTCAATTGAAAAACTTAACAGCCCTTCAAATTGCAGAATTTAACGCAGCCCAGTAAAGCTTAAATAACACTTTGCCTCCGCAGGCTGAGGGGTTTGCATTCAAGGTGACTTGAGTGTGTCGCATGGTGAAATTATTTACAATTAAGGAATTTCTCTGGAGGGCTGCAGGATATTTGCTGCTCCACAACACCTAGGCGGGCATATGGTGGGCCTTTTTCAGTATTCATGGAGCCTCCTGAACCTTTATGATAATTGAATCAGTTAGAGTGCTGAGTGGAGCAAGCATTAAACCTGTTAACCTAAAGGTCAGATCTGTGCATTGTTTATTTATCAGTAGGTGAAAGAGCTAAATCGGCAGCTTCTGTCACAGTCACAGTAAAAAATCACCTATAATATTAACAGGGAGTAGATAAATTGCAAAACATGGATTAGAATGATAAACAGACCCGGGGATAATATGGAATATATAATGAGAGATGCTGAAGGGTTTTACTGGGCTATAAAATATACAGGTTTGTTATGACAGTGTTATTGATTATAATGAGTTACCAGAGTTCCAGAAAAATGGGGCATAAGTGGTGAAATTTGGTTGCAGCTGCCCTCTGTGTCTTTCTCTCCTAAGGTTTATGTCAGAAGAGTCATCGTGATGTTGGGCAATCCTTAGTTCTAATCAAAAGAAATGATTTAATAAAGTTATCTTACAAGAGCAAATGGCAATTGAATTCAATAATGTTCAACAAGTGCATCTTACACATTTAAGAGGAAAGCAGTCATGAGCCTTGTCTATATGACACTTGGCCCCTTACTCAATGGCCTTTACCAAGCATCCAGTTTCATATTCTGGGAGGAGAGTGATCACTGATTTTAGTTCTGTTCTGAGGGGTGGGACGTTTCCAAGACGTATCACTGCTTACTTTCTACTTTCTAGAACCTGGACCTGTAGACCCTCCAATTATTCTGGACAAGAAGTCGAGAATGATATTGGTCACCTGGCAGCATCCTTTAAAGTGCAACGGGCTCATTACCCATTATAACATTTACCAACATGGCCGCCTCAGCTTGAAAACTTCTGGAAATGTCACTAATGGCACCGTGACCCATTTACGCCCGTATACAGCCTACACGTTTCAAGTAGAAGCTTGTACTTCAAAAGGGTGTTCCCTGTCAGCAGATTCCCAGACTGTTTGGACCCTCCCAGATGCACCAGAAGGTATCCTGAGTCCAGAGTTGTTCTCTGATACCCCAACATCCGTGATCATATCTTGGCAACCCCCTACCCATCCCAACGGCCTGGTGGAGAACTCCACCATCCAGAGAAGGGTCCAAGGGAAGGAGGCAGTCACCACCCTGGTGACTCTCCCAGGAAGTCATCCCAGGAGGTTTATCGACAAGACTTCTGCTCTTAGCCCGTGGACAAAATATGAGTATCGAGTGCTGATGAGCACTGCTGATGGAGGGACAAACAGCAGTGATTGGGCAGAAGTGACCACGAGACCCTCGCGACCTGCTGGGGTGCAGCCCCCCGAGGTGGATGTGTTAGGACCCAACGCAGCCAAGGTAAGAAGCTAAGCGTCTGTCTCCTCTGCAGACTAGGAATGTACCCTGCATTGACTCCGTGTTAAACAGAGCCATCTACTGACAAAACGCACACATGTGTTGTTTTAGGCAATCACTGGAGAAACTGGGTTTTTGGCCTTTGGCCCAAACTCTCTCGAATTTGATGTCAGTTTTTCATTTCTCCCTGAATCCCCTTAATTATATTGTTGAGATGCTTCCATTTGCCGCACACACCTGAAATCCTTTGAATACCACCCTGGGATGCTTAGCTTAACCACCACGTCAGATCTAAATAGATCAGAAAATGAGAAGAGGTGGGGAAATGCGGGGGAAGGGATTAGTGTATTAACAAAAGTTCCAATTACCAATATTCTGATTTTTTTTTTAATGATCAAAGAATCAAGAGGATGGGGGAAAGAAAGAAAAATAGCAGATTATGGGGCTATTTAGGGACTGTTCAATTATTCACTTCATTCTGCAGGGAATGAACTCTAGAGGCTAGGATAACTACCATTGTTTTGGCTTGCATACAAACTTCATTCAAGGGAAATTAGTGTAACCAAACAGGAGGGAGTTTTGTAGCTTAGAAGCCTCTTTTGTGTAAATACACACATGCTTCCATGGATTCAGTCTTGTACTACTGCCAAAAGCATTGGTGCAGCAGCTTGCTCGCCAGAGCACAAAACAAAGGACATTTGCATAACAGCAAAGTTCATCTGTTGAAATTATTACTTGAATCGCTGTTGTGTGTTCTCTCGTGCCTACGAAAAGCAAACACTGGGTGATGCGAAATAGTGTAAATCGTTGAAGAAATTTAATTGAACCTACATACTAAAATCTGTGTTTCAAAGTCTGCCTTCATGAGTTTGCGCAGGAGATTGGTCAAAGCAACACAGCTTCTTGATAGAAACATCTCAAATGTATAGAATTCTGTTGATAAAACATCAAAAGGAAATCAATTTGAAGGACATGATGTATGGTGTTTATTATATGAATTGGGCAATCTTAAGAATTGTTCTTCATTCAAAGGAAAAGCAGAACAAACCAAAGGAAAACCCCAAACAAACCTAGAGTTATTAATCATTCCAGAAGTGACTTTTCTTTTTAATCCTAAGGGAATTTTGCAAAACTTCGGTAGCAGTACCAATCAATATGATGTGACATAAGCAGAGTCCTTCACAAAGGCAAAGCTAGGTAATGGACGTTTTTTCTGGATTCTTTCTAACAAAGATTTAATAGCTAGGCAAATCTGAAAGATGACAAATATTTTCAGAAAAGTAATAGCTCAGTGCATAATTCTATGTGATCCAGTATTTATAAATGATGATCAAAAGTATTCAAAGTAAGTTGCCTGGCTTTTTCATTCATCCTTTTTTTTTTCCTTCCTCTTTTGATTTTGTAACCTCATCCAAGAATGTTAAACAATGTGCATGGCTTGTCAACCTGCTAAAGTACGATTTAGCTTGGTTTGAGAGCAGAATCTCACAGACACTCACCAGGCCTGGAATCTAAACGTCTCTAAGAAGGTGCTTAGAATATACAGACAATGTACACTAGTGCTCATTTTTAAAAAAATTCATACCTGTTACTAATCCTTACTTTATAACTAGAAAATAAAAAATTATCAATGAAGAGAGTCATCAGGATTATTTAGCTGAATCTAGTATTGGACTATATGTATTTAAATAATATTAAAACAACATATTTATGCTTCAGAATTATTTGCTCACCTTCAGAAAGGTTCAGAAAGATCTTCAGATTGCCAGAATAAGTGTTCTAATGACACTGCTTATCTGGTAAACAGGCAGTGTGACAGCAGTACTGTGATTTCTTTTTATAAAAGATAAGATTTGAAAATTAAAATTGCAGATGGATAAAATCTGAGGAACAGAAGCATGGTCTTTAATATATTGGCTAAAAGGTTCATTCAACATTTACCATATGGAATCATTCTAGATATTAGGATGAGCAAAATTGTCAATAATATTATTGACAATAATAATTTCAGTTCTACCAACATTTATTGAGCATCTACACATCTTAATGAGTGCTTCTGTTAAGGCACTGAGGACACAGTAAGACCAAGACAAAATCTTTACCTTCATGGAGTATACATTTTAGACAAAACAATATAAATAAATAAAATGCTCAGAAATGGAAAAAAAAACTTGGGGGAAAAACAAGTCAGGTTAAGAGAAATAAAGACTACCAGTTGATTGAGAGATAATACAGGAACTGGACTGGTATTTCACTCTAGTTCTTACCATTTTGCACCATCTGGTCTTTTCACCACCTTTCCCCCTATAAGAACTTGCAGTCTAATAGGGAAAACAAGGAAACTTCACATACTTAGGCCAACTGGAAAATAACCCAAAGTAGCATCTTAGTAAGTGTAAAAAGATGAGCTATGACTTGGCATAGATATGAGCCTTAAGAAGGGAAAGTTGGATAACAACAAGGTCCTACATAGGGAATTATATTCAATATCCTATAATAAACCATAATGGAAAAGAATATAAAATATATATATGTGTGTGTGTGTGTATATATATATATGAATAACTGAATCACTTTGCTATATAGCAGAAATTAGCACAGCATTGCAAATCAACTATACTTCAATAAAATTTTAAAAAAGAAAAAGGGGAAACTTGCACATCATATTATTAATATCTTATTTGATTATAAGGAAAACAACATTTAATGTCAAAGAGGTTGTGTTATCTGAAAAAGTGAAAGCCACACACTTTGGTGTTGCATTTATTCATTTAAGGAAATGCATTTCATCATATAAAGTTGGTAAAAAATACCAAAACCTGTATAAGAGGGTTTAATCAAGCTCTAATTTAGAATTATGCTATAGATCCAAAACTTCTAAATAGAATAAAATATTAGCAAATTGAACAAGGATACTTACTCTTAGCCCAGTCTCAGCCCATTATATCGATCTTCATAAAAACTCTTATTCATAAAGTTCCTTTTCTCTTTATTTTTATTTGAAGGATAATTGCAATAGTGTTGGTTTCTGCCGTAGATTGCCATGGACCAGTCATAGGTACACATATGTTCCCTTCCTCTTGAGCTTCCCACCCACCTCCCATCCTAGCCCACCCCTCTAGGTTGTCACAGAGCCCTGACTTGAGTCCCCTGAGAAATATAGCAAATTCCCACTGTCTATCTATTTTATATATGCTAGCTATGTATAGTTTTAAAATGTGATTTGATGGAGTTAAAGAAATTAAAAATAAATTACAATGCTTGTGGGTTACTTTTTCTAAGTCTGAAGCCAATCAACTAAAACACCTTCATAAATTTTTGTTTACGACCAAGATCATGCAGGTGGCTTAATTGTTTAGGGCCACACTTCAGAGATCTGACTGAGTAGGTGAAAGTCAGTAGTTCCTTAAACACCTACCCACCTGTCCTATCTTATGCAAATATATAGTAAATAAACAGAGAAATGGAAATACAAGCAATTAAGAACCACACAAATTAAAGAAACTATTGTCATCAATAAAGCATCTCTAAAATAAACATTTTATTCAAAGCCATAAATGACACTTTATTTTAAAATTTGCAGTGTAAATTCTTTTGCAGAACATCTTTTGCTTATTAAGCCAGGAACATGGTCCTTAGTCTGACTTTTGGGGGCTGCAACAATATTTTATAATCCTTCATATGAGCAATAGATAAATAAAGGCTATGGGAAATTAAATTGAAAGTTTTAATCTCACATATTTTGGCCACACTATAATAAAGTAGTCTTAAGCATTGGAAAAAATAGAATGCAATATTTCACTAACTGGCTCCTTAAAAAGCTTGGTCACATTTATTTTTAGTAATAGCTCCAGGATGTTTTCAAGAGGATGATCAAATTAGATACCATTTCTGTTAGCCTACTCACTATAATGACAATGGCCTTCTCCACCTTGCTCTAAATTCCTTCTGAAAATTTTCTGTGGAAGTAGACTCATGTCTTCTAACTCAGTACTGTCAAAAAGACATATCTTCCTAAGTCTTTAGCTTTTTAAGTGAGAAAAATAGCAAATTTCTGGATGCAAACATTTATAGTAGAGAACACAGGGATTTTTTAGCTCTTCAAATGACTGTCTTCAGAGTCATTACATCACATCTCTTAATCTCTGCAGGTTGATATCTTATGCAGATTTTTATTTTATGAATGTTTTCTTAGCCTCAATAACCGAGTTCCAAATCAATTCACTCTCAGCTCAACTGCGAACACAGACTGCATCTGAAGTTTGAATTCTTTCAAGGACTGCCAAGCCTTGACCTGAACTTTCAGAATATTCTAGTTCCAGAGGCAAGTGGCATTCCACATGTGAGTCAGGTAGAACTGAGCTGTGATAACCCTTCCATTTTTTATTTGCAAGTAACAGGAAGCCCTGTAAGTTTGACCTTGACTCATTTCTTGATCCCACAAAGAACACTGTACCACCAAAATAAATAGAATCCTATGTCTGCTTTATAAACTTTGCTTAATTTAGGCCTCTTTGATCTCTCCTCCATCCAGGCAAATCCTCTATGCTCATAAGGAACACATCTAAAACTTGTCTTCACCAGCACATTTTGGAACTCTCTTCTCCTAGAAGTTTTTAAAATCAACAATGATTTCAAGCCATGTAGTAAAATTTCAGTAGATGCCAAGTCCTTGTTAATTATAAATTAGGACTGTAATCATCAAGCAGCTGCCCAAATGACATGTTGTTTAGTCACTCAGTCATGTCCAACTGTTGGTGACCCCATGGACTATAGCCCACCAGGCTTCCCTGTCCTTCACTACCTCCCAGAGCTTACTCAAGACTCAATCATGTCCACTAATTTGGTGATTCCATCCAACCATCTCATCCTCTGTTGCCCCCTTCTTCTCCTGCCCTCAATCTAAGTCTATTTTGTTCCCAGCAATTAGTAAGAGTACCCTACGAAAATCTCAAGTTATATTGCTCCTAGAGGAAACTTTTTTCCTTTAAGACAGAAAATTTTAGTTCATCATTCTCTGTTCTAATTTGTCTATAACACGTTTCAAACTTTAAGTTTGTATAGAACTATAAGTGTAGGTATCAATATGTCAGTTTATAGAAAACTTGTTTAAATTATCAAAATAACTGTATGCTAAGGAAAATATAATGCCATCAGCCATGACTGCAATTACTTGTTAAACTCCATCGCTGAGTATTTGGCATTAAATAAGTGTACAATTTAGGCTCTGTTCTCATGAAACTTACAGTCTATTTGGAAGATGAAATATACACTCTAAAATTTAAGGAACATTGCAAGGCAAGAAAAAAAGAGATGAAGCAGGATAGCATATAAATAATGGATTTTTAATGACCTATGTGCATTTTTCTAGGGTCTTTTCCCCCTATAAGAGCATGAGTGAGCACAATGCCCTTACAATATTTAGTCAGAGAAGAAAAAGAACATTAAACATTATTAGAAAACATTGTTTCTTTCTTCTGACGTTCTTGTCTATGACTTAAACAGGATCATTTTTTGCTTGCTTTTTTTTAAAGCTTTCCACACATTTCTTCTCTTTGCAAAAAGGATATGTTGTTATTGCTGTTACTTGCTACATTATGCACTAGTGAGATTCAGAAGCTCAATTTCACTTTCTCAGAAAATGCAAAGAATTATTTCTGCACTCCCACCACCACCATCCAAAAAAAGAATAGTGACATGTTTAGAATACACACTTACAATGCAAAACAAGGAATTCTGATATTTCGTTTAATTGAGTTATAAAGAAGGACACTCTCAAATCCTGCTGCTGCCCCACTGATGCGTGTGGATGTGTGAATTCTCTCCATGTGTGTGCTCTGCGTCTTTCCGGACACCCATGGTGGAGATGAATCACTGAGGTGTGTATTAGTCTGACAGTCTTAGAAAGTCTCCAGACTAACAGCCCAACCCAGGAAATGGCATCTCATTTAGTTCCTGGTGGACTGCTAATTGATCTGAAAACTCTTCATTACTGTCTAGTGTAAAGGGCTAAGTCAAAAGTGGGTATTTCTACAGTGACTTAATTGAAAACAAGACAGAGCAAAACGCCGGGCCCTGTGAACCTCCGCAATTGCTCTGTTCCTATGTTGTCACATTGGTTCTAATTTTTCTTTTATTTCAGGTCACTTGGAAGCCCCCACTCATCCTGAATGGAGACATCCTTAACTACGAGATCCGCATGCCTGACCCTCACATCACCATCACCAATGTTACTTCTGTGTTAAGTTATGTCGTTACTCATCTGATTCCTTTCACTAATTACTCCGTCACCATTGTGGCTTGCTCAGGGGGTAACGGGTATCTAGGGGGGTGCACAGAAAGCTTCCCTACCCACGTGACCACCCCTCCCACCCTGCCGCAGGGTCTTGGCCCATTGTCCGTGGTTCCACTAAGTGAATCATATGTTGGGATTTCCTGGCAGCCACCATCCAGGCCAAACGGACCTGATGTGAGGTAAGAGACAGCAATGATGCTTTTGGATTTTATTGTGATCTTCTCTCTCCAGGAAGGAAGGGAGGAGGCTCTTCCTCACATATGAACATAGAACTAATTTCTTATTGGATATTTGTATTTGTGACTTTTTTTTTATTGAACTAGAGTAAATTTATCATGTTTTGTTAATTTCCACTGACTGCAAAATGATTAAGTTATTCATATATATACATGCTTTTTTATATGATTTTCCATTGTGGTTTATCTCAGGATATTGAATATAGTTTCCTATGCTATACAGTAGGACCTGGTTGTTTATCCAATTTAGGTATAATAGTTTGCATCTACTAACCTCAGGTTCCCAATCCTTTCCTCCCCCACACACTCTGTGTCAGCCTTACTCATAACTTTCATACAGTTTCATCTTGTGTATCTTGACATATGGAACCATGAAAAATTTATCATGGTAAAAATATCATGATATTGTAGGAACTAAAGATGGTTGAAGGGGCTTCCCCAGTGGCTCAGTGATAAAGAATTGCCTGCCAGTGCAGGAGACAGGGGTTCAACCCCTGGGTCAGGAACATGCCCTGGAGAAGGAAATGACAACTCACTCCAATATTCTCGCCTGCAGAGTCCCATGGATAGAGATCTTGGCAGGCTACTGTCCATGGGATCACAAAAGAGTGAAGACACAACTTAGTGACTAAACAGCAACAAAAAACCTTGAAACAACTATCAATACTCTCTAATGATTCTCTACACAATCTGTCTCTTCATTTTCAAAGTATATTCTTTTTTTTTTCCATTTATTTTTATTAGTCGGAGGCTAATTACTTTACAATATTGTAGTGGTTTTTGCTGTACATTGACATGAATCAGCCATGGATTTACATGTATTCCCCATCCCGATCCCCCCTCCCACCTCCCTCCCAACCCCATCCCTCTGGGTCTTCCCAGTGCACTAGCCCCGAGCACTTGTCTCATGCATCCAACCTGGGCTGGTAATCTGTTTCACCATAGATAATATACATATTTCGATGCTGTTCTCTCAGAACATCCCACCTTTGCCTTCTCCCACAGAGTCCCAAAGTCTGTTCTATACATCTGTGTCTCTTTTTCTGTTTTGAATATAGGGTTATCGTTACCATCTTTCTAAATTCCATATATATGTGTTAGTATACTGTATTGATCTTTATCTTTCTGACTTACTTCAGTCTGTATAATGGGCTCCAGTTTCATCCATCTCATTAGAACTGATTCAAATGAATTCTTTTTAACGGCTGAGTAATATTCCATGGTGTATATGTACCACAGCTTCCTTATCCATTCATCTGCTGATGGGCATCTAGGCTGCTTCCATGTCCTGGCTATTATAAACAGTGCTGCGATGAACATTGGGGTGCATGTGTCTCTTTCAGATCTGGTTTCCTCGGTGTGTATGCCCAGGAGTGGGATTGCTGGGTCATATGGCAGTTCTATTTCCAGTTTTTTAAGAAATCTCCACACTGTTCTCCGTAGTGGCTGTACTAGTTTGCATTCCCACCAACAGTGTAAGAGGGTTCCCTTTTCTCCACACCCTCTCCAGCATTTTTTGCTTGTGGACTTTTAGATAGCAGCCATCCTGACTGGCGTGTAATGATACCTCATTGTGGTTTTGATTTGCATTTCTCTGATAATGAGTGATGTTGAGCATCTTTTCATGTGTTTGTTAGCCATCTGTATGTCTTCTTTGGAGAAATGTCTGTTTAGTTCTTTGGCCCATTTTTTGATTGGGTCATTTATTTTTCTGGAAATGAGCTGCAGGAGTTGCTTGTATATTTTTGAGATTAATCCTTTGTCTGTTGCTTCGTTTGCTATTATTTCCTCCCAATCTGAAGGCTGTCTTTTCACCTTGTTTATAGTTTCCTTTGTTGTGCAAAAGCTTTTAAGTTTCATTAGGTTCTGTTTGTTTATTTTTGCTTTTATTTCCAATATTCTGGGAGGTGGGTCATAGAGGATCCTGCTGTGATTTATGTTGGAGAGTGTTTTGCCTATGTTCTCCTCTAGGAGTTTAGTTTCTGATCTTACATTTAGATCTTTAATCCATTTTGAGTTTATTTTTGTGTATGGTGTTAGAAAGTGCTCTAGTTTCATTTTTTTACAAGTAGTTGACCAGTATTCCCAGCACCGCTTGTTAAAGAGGTTGCCTTTTTCCCATTTTGTATCCTTGCCGCCTTTGTTGAAGATAAGGTATCCATAGGTGCATGGATTTATCTCTGGGCTTTCTATTCTGTTCCATTGATCTATATTTCTGTCTTTGTGCCAGTACCATACTGTCTTGATGTCTGTGGCTTTGTAGTAGAGTCTGAAGTCAGGCAAGTTGATTCCTCCAGTTCCATTCTTCTTTCTCAGGATTACTTTGGCTATTCAAGGTTTTTTGTATTTCCATACAAATTGTGAAATTATTTGTTCTAGTTCTGTGAAAAATACCATTGGTAGCTTGATAGGGATTGCATTGAATCTATAGATTGCTTTGGGTAGTATAGTCACTCTGACAATATTGATTCTTCCAATACATGAACACAGTATATTTCTCCATCTGTTTGTGTCCTCTTTGGTTTCTTTCATCAGTGTTTTATAATTTTCTATGTACAGGTCTTTTGTTTCTTTAGGTAGATATACTCCTAAATATTTTATTCTTTTTGTTGCAATGGTGAATGGTATTGTTTCCTTAATTTCTCTTTCTGTTTTCTCATTGTTAGTGTATAGGAATGCAAGGGATTTCTGTGTGTTAATTTTATATCCTGCAACTTTACAATATTCATTGATTAGCTCTAGTAATTTTCTGGAAGAGTCTTTAGGGTTTTCTATGTAGAGGATCATGTTATCTGCAAGCAGTTAGAGTTACACTTCTTCTTTTCCTATCTGGATTCCTCTTACTTCTTTTACTGCTCTGATTGCTGTGGCCAAAACTTCCAAAACTATGTTGAATAGTAGTGGTGAGAGTGGGCACCCTTGTCTTGTTCCTGATTTCAGGGGAAATGCTTTCAGTTTTTCACCATTGAGGGTAATGCTTGCTGTGGGTTTGTCATATATAGCTTTTATTATGTTGAGGGATGTTCCTTCTATTCCTGCTTTCTGGAGAGTTTTAATCATAAGTGGATGTTGAATTTTGTTAAAGGCTTTCTCTGCATCTATTGAGATAATCATATGGTTTTTATCTTTCAATTTGCTAATGTGGTATATTACTTTGATTGATTTGCAGATATTAAAGAATCCTTGCATTCCTGGGATAAAGTCCACTTGGTCATGATGTATGATTTTTTAAATATGTTGTTGGATTCTGTTTGCTAGAATTTTGTTAAGGATTTTTTCATCTATGTTCATCAGTGATATTGGCCTGTAGTTTTCTTTTTTGTGGCATCTTTGTCTGGTTTCGGAATTAGGGTGATGGTGGCCTCATAGAATGAGTTTGGAAGTTTACCTTCTTCTGCAATTTTCTGGAAGAGTTTGAGTAAGATAGGTGTTAGCTCTTCTCTAAATTTTTGGTAGAATTCAGCTGTGAAGCCATCTGGTCCTGGGCTTTAGTTTGCTGGAAGATTTCTGATTACAGTTTCTATTTCCTTGCTTGTGATGGGTCTGTTAAGATCTTCTATTTTTTTTCTGGTTCAGTTTTGGAAAGTTATACTTTTCTAAGAATTTGTCCATTTCTTCCAAGTTGTCCATTTTATTGGCATAGAGCTGCTGGTAGTAGTCTCTTATGATTCTTTGTATTTCAGTGTTGTCTGTTGTGATCTCTCCATTTTCATTTCTAATTTTGTTAATTTGGTTCTTCTCCCTTTGTTTCTTAATGAGTCTTACTAATGGTTTGTCGATTTTGGTTATTTCTTCAAAAAACCAGCTTTTAGCTTTGTTGATTTTTGCTATGGTCTCTTTAGTTTCTTTTGCATTTATTTCTGCCCTAATTTTTAAGATTTCTTTCCTTCTACTAACCCTGGGGTTCTTCATTTCTTCCTTATCTAGTTGCTTTAGGTGTAGAGTTAGGTTATTTATTTGATTTTTTTCTTGTTTCTTGATGTAAGCCTGTAATGCTATGAACCTTCCCCTTAGCACTGCTTTTACACTGTCCCGTAGGTTTTGGGTTGTTGTGTTTTCATTTTCATTTGTTTCTATGCATATTTTGATTTCTTTTTTGATTTCTTCTATGATTTGTTGGTTATTCAGAAGCGTGTTATTTAGCCTCCATATGTTTGAATTTTTAATATTTTTTTTTCCTGTAATTGAGATCTAATCTTACTGCACTGTGGTCAGAAAAGATGACTGGAATCATTTCAATTTTTTTGAATTTCCCAAGACTAGATTTATGGCCCAGGATGTGATCTATTCTGGAGAAGGTTCCATGTGCACTTGAGAAAAAGGTGAAGTTGATTGTTTTGGGGTGAAATGTCCTATAGATATCAATTAGGTCTAGCTGGTCCATTGTGTCCTTTAAGGTTTGTGTTTCCTTGTTAATTTTCTGTTTAGTTGATTTGTCCATAGTTGTGAGTGGGTTATTAAAGTCTCCCACTATTATTGTGTTACTGTTAATTTCCTCTTTCATACTCGTTAGCGTTTGCCTTGCATATTGTGGTGCTCCTATGTTGGGTGCATATATATTTATAATTGTTATATCTTCTTCTTGGATTGATCCTTTGATCATTATGTATTGTCCTTCTTGTCTCTTTTCACAGCCTTTCTTTGAAAGTCTATTTTATCTGATACAGGTATTGTGACTCTTGCTTTCTTTTGGTCTCCATTTGCGTGAAACATTTTTTTCCAGCCCTTCACTTTCAGTCTGTATGTGTCCCTTGTTTTGAGGTGGGTCTCTTGTAGACAGCATATATAGGGGTCTTGTTTTTGTATCCATTCAGCCAGTGTTTGTCTTTTGGTTGGGGCATTCAAGCCATTTACATTTAAGGTAATTATTGATAGGTATGGTCCCGTTGCCATTTACTTTGTTGTTTTGGGTTCACATTTATACAACCTTTCTGTGTTTCCTGTCTAGAGAAGATCCTTTAGCATTTGTTGAAGAGCTGGTTTGGTGGTGCTGAATTCTCTCAGCTTTTGCTTGTCTGTAAAGCTTTTGAAATCTCCTTCATATCTGAATGAAATCCTTGCTGGATACAGTAATCTAGGTTGTAGGTTCTTCTCTTTCATTACTTGAAGTATGTCCTGCCATTCCCTTCTGGCCTGGAGGGTTTCTATTGATAGATCAGTTGTTATCCTTATGAGAATCCCTTTGTGTGTTATTTGTTGTTTCTCCCTTGCTGCTTTTAATATTTGTTCTTTGTGTTTGATCTTTGTTAATTTGATTAATATGTGTCTTGGGGTGTTTCACCTTGGGTTTATCCTGTTTGGGACTTTCTGGGTTTCTTGAGCCTGTGTAACTATTTCCTTCCCCATTTTAGGGAAATTTTCAACTATTATCTCCTCGAGTATTTTCTCATGGCCTTTCTTTTTGTCTTCTTCTTCTGGGACTCCTATGATTCGAATGTTGGGGTGTTTCACCTTGTCCCAGAGGTCCCTGAGGTTGTCCTCATTTCTTTTGATTCTTTTTTCCTCTCTGCTTCATTTCTTTCCACCATTTTATCTTCTACCTCATCTATCCTATCTTCTGTCTCCGTTATTCTACTCTTGGTTCCCTCCAGAGTGTTTTTGATCTCATTTATTACATTATTCATTTTTAATTGACTCTTTTTTATTTCTTCTAGGTCCTTATTAAACATTTCTTGCATCTTCTCAATCTTTGTCTCCAGGCTATTTATCTGTAACTCCATTTTGTTTTCAAGATTTTGCATCATTTTTATTATCATTATTTTAAATTCTTTTTCAGGTAGATTCCCTATCTCCTCCTCTTTTGTTTGACTTGGTGGGCATTTTTCATGTTCCTTTCCTTGCTGGGTATTTCTCTGCCTTTTCATTTTGTTTAGATGGCTGTGTCTGGAGTGGGCTTTCTGTATTCTGGAGGTCTGTGGTTCCTTTTTATTGTGGAGGTTTCACCCGGTGGGTGGGGTTGGACGATTGACTTGTCAAGGTTTCCTGGTTAGGGAAGCTTGCGTCAGTGTTCTGGTGCATGGTATTGGATTTCTTCTCTCTGGAGTGCAATGGAGTAGTGAGTTTTGAGATGGGCCTATGTGTTAGGTGTGACTTTGGGCAGCCTGTATGTTGACACTCAGGGCTATGTTCCTGCATTGCTGGAGAATTTGTGTGGTATGTCTTGCTCTGGAACATATTGGCTCTTGGGTGGTTACTGGTTTCAGTGTAGGTATGGAGGCTTTTGGGTGATCTCTTATTACTTCATGTTCCCTGTAGTCAGTAGTTTTTTGGTGTTCTCAGGTTTTGGGCTTAAGTCTCCTGCCTCTGGATTTCAGTCTTACTCTTCCAGTAGCTTCAAGACTTCTCCAACTATACAGCACTGATAATAAAACTTCTAGGTTAATAGTGAAAAGATTCTCCACCGTGAGGGACACCCAGAGAGGTTCACAGAGTTACATGAAGAAGAGGAGAGGGAGGAGGGAGATAGAGATGAGCAGGAGGAGAAAAGGGGGGACTCAAGAGGAGAGAGACAGATCTACGCAGTTATCTGTTCCCTAAGTGTTCTCCATAGCCCAGACACCCACAGAGATTCACAGAATTGGATAGGTTAGAGAAGCGGGAGGGAGGAAATAGAGGTGATCTGAGGGAGAGTCAAAAGTGGGAGAGAGTAATCAACACACTCCTGAGTAAAAATGGGTACTGAATATTGGATTCTTAAATGTCCAAAATTGATATCAAATACTGAAAAACAAAGATTAAAAATCTACAGTAGAGGTTAGACTCTTAAAAATACCGTATTAAAAACAAAAACACAAAAAATTTTAGATATATATGAAGTTCAGTTTAAAAATAGGGCCTCTTTTTTTCAAGGTTATAGTGAAATGAAAATGAAAATTAAGGAGTAATAGAGGAGTAATAGAGGACTTTAAAAGAAAATAAGAGAAAAAAGTAAAAAAAGAAAAAAAATTTTTTAATTAAAAAGTAGTAAAAATATATGAAAATGAAAATGAAGGTTAAGGAGTAATGGAAGAGTAATAGGGAATTTTAAAATAAAATAAAAGAGAAAAAATTTTTTAAAAGAAAGAAAAGAAAAGAAAAAAAAATTTTTTTAATTAAAAAAAAAGTAAAAATATATCTAGGAATTTCTCTGGAGCTGTTGCTGTCAGTGTGGGTTCGGTTCAGTTTCAGATAGCTCCTCATTCCAGTTTACACTTCTCGATATCTATAGGCTCCTTCTGGTGTAGTCGGTGTTACCTACAGGGATTTTAATCTGTTGCACTGGTCCCTTCTAAAGCGATTCCCTTTGTTTATTTGGCTTCTGTTTGCTGGTCTTTTCAATGTCTAATTTCCACCCTGACACAAGTGGGTGGAGGTGGTCTCTTGTTTAGGTTCGCTGGTTCAGTCCTGCTGCGGGGAGGGACGGGCGCTGCAGACAAATGTCAGTGGCCTGTGTGGGGAGCACTCGCAGTGTTCCGGCCACTCTGGGTTTGCCCCCGCTCGCAGCGTGTGCTTTCCCCGTCTACACTGCTCAAGCTCCAGGCTGCTCTATATGGAGAAGGCCCTGCGTTGCGTGCGGTTCCAGTTTTCGGGTATTCCACAATAGCACAGACTCGGTTGGGCCTGCGTTTTGTGCCTTCCCTGGTCAAGCAGCTCAGGCCGCCAGGAGCTTGACCAGCGCACTCTCCCCGGGTGCGGTGCGCCTTCTCCCCTCTGCGGTCTCAGCCTCAGTCGGGTGCGCCTTGGGTCTCTGCTGGGGAGCTGATCTCTAGCCGCGACCCTCCCGGCAGATGTCAACCATCCAGAATCTCAGGAAGTCTTTGGTTAGAAACTGGGAGCCTGTGTGCAGTTTGGTAGGGGTGCCGTCTCTGGGGTCGAGTTTGCCCCTTTCCCCTCCCCCCTGCCTCCTGCCTCTGGCGGGGATGGGCCGGTCTGCCACCAGCTAGCTCTTCTCTGGGATCGCTCAGTTCTTCCTTTGGTCTGCAAATGGGCCCGCAGTGTGTTCCCGCTGGTTAATTTTCTCTCTCTCTCTCTTGCTATCCCACAGTTTAAGTTGCTGTTTCACGTTCGTTCCCTCCTATTGCCCTCAGGGCATTCAGGCCCAGTCCTTACCCTAAGCAATACCACCCGCTCCTCTCCGTTATGTCCCCATTTGCTGGTGGCGGATGCGGGCATCTGGGGTACTTTTCTGCTGGGAGTTGCTTTTAGGCATGTAATCTGTGGGTTTTATTTGTTTTTCCTCTCAGTTAGGTTGCCCTCTGAGATTCGAAAACTTCCCCCAGACCTGCCAGTGAGAGGGTTTCCTGGTGTTTGGAAGCTTCCTCTATTAAGACTCCCTTCCCAGGATGGGTCTCTGTCCCTAGTTCTTTTGTCTCTCTTTTTATCTTATATATTTTGTCCTACCCTCTTTTGAAGACAATGGGCTGCTTTTCTGGGTGACTGCTGTCCTGTGCTAGCGATCAGAAGTTGTTTTGTGACGTTTGCTCAGCATTCAAATGTTCTTTTGATGAATTTATAGGGGAGAAAGTGGTCTCCCCATCCTATTCCTCCACCATCTTAGCTCCTCTCTCAAAGTATATTCTTACTATATGGTAAGCAAGTTTGATGCATGTTCTAAATGACACATTTGCACAAATATACCTCAAAATTCCAAAGCATTAGCCAATAATTCTTTGGTATGCTATTACTATCTGGAAACTTATAAAGCATGTGGTCAGGAATATAGATGAAAGAAAAGAATTGTAATTCTAAAATGGCTCTATAGCAACTTCACATTTAGCCAAGACTATGAAGTCAATAATATTCTCATTGTTTATAAAATATTGGTGGTAGAAGTCTCAGGAAGTCACTAACTTTATAAGTTTTTGTACTTCTACTTTGAAACTGACAATAGTTTTGGTAAATCTGACATAGAAGAAATCTAAATGTCATCATTTTACTGATAATAGTAAAATGTAAATGGAGCTAATTGTTGCACTTAGCTACAGAGGTGACATTTGTGCCAGAAAAAAATGATTATCTGAAAAAAAAGAATATTAAGATGTTTTCTTTATGTTTATACATACACACCACATGCTCGTACCATGGGACAACCTGAATTTTGGTAATAATATTAGGTGAGATAATCCTGATGTTTCTGCTTGTCTTTTGCTTCAGATATGAGCTTCTGAGACGTAAAATCCAGCAACCACTTGCATCAAATCCCCCAGAAGATTTAAATATGTGGCACAATATTTATTCAGGAACTCAGAGGTTTTATGAAGATAAGGGTCTTAGCAGGTGAGATTACAAAAACTATAAAAACAAATACTGGCATTTAGTTTGGGGCATGTTGAATAGTTTAGAGAATCTTAGTGTCTTCGTTGTGTGAGAAAGTTATCAGTTATGCAATAAAACATGTTTATTATTATTGGTGACATTAATCATCGAACTGCAACAGTCAGCATGTTTAATATTTGCCACCTTAACTGCACTCTTAAAATAAGCTTTTTGAAGTTGAGTTTGTAGGTGTTTGAGTCTTAACCTTCTTGCCTTTGTCACAGCTCTAATCAACACCGTAAGAGAAAAATCTGGAAATATTGAACATGTACAGAACTGGGGAAAGTTTGGAGCACTTGTAGAATGCTTGCTTTTCTAGGAAGTAATTTGTTGTAACTTATTGATTCAATTCACAGAAATAATTTAATTCACAGGCTTGGGACTTGAAAGAATTCAACCCAGAGTTTGAAGAAACCAAAAAATGAGCAAATAAGTATTATCAGTAAAGCACCCCATGGGAGAGAAAGGAGGGCTATGTTTGTATTCATCCTGTGCTGGAGAACTAGGTTTGCTAGCCTTGGGGGAGTCATTAAACTTCTCTGGGTTTCAATTTTGTTGTCCATAAAATGAGGAGATTGGATGGGGTTAAGTGAAGCCTAAATCTTCATGAATCAAGAAATGTAATGGAATTTCGGAGGGTCAGAAGTCACCAGGCTGAGGGCAGCGTGGAGGGTGCTGAGTTTGATTTAAACCCAGGCAGTGACACAGCCCCAGTCCTCAGACTGCGGGGCGGAGGGTGGGCCATACTTCTCTCCATCCAGTGGGACCTCAAGTCCTGGAGGTCTTATCCTCCAGACCACCTGTAGATATGACACCCAGAAACCAGTCCAGCAAAGCCAAGAAGATGACCTGTCCCTTCCCATGCTGCCGAAGGACTACCAGAACGTCCCTGGACTTGAGATTGATGATGTTGTGAAAAGACTCCTATCTCTGGAAATGGCCAACAAGAAAGAGATGCTAAAAATCAAGAAAGAGCAGTTGATGAGCAAGGTCGTGGAAAACCTGAAAGACACCAGCTCCTTGGAGGCTCGAGTTGCTGCCTTGACAGTCAAGATCTGCAGCTATGAAGAACACATGCAGAAATATTGAAAGGACAAAGCCCACAAGTACTATCTGCTGATGAGCATTGACAAGAGGCTAAAGGTGCTCAGAAACCTCCGCAAGACCAACATCCTGTCTTTGAGAAGACATGCAAGGAGTTGGGGGTTGAGTACACCTTTCCCCCTCCATACCACTGAAAAGCCCACCGCCACTAGGTGACCAAGAAGGCTCTGTGCATTTGGGTTTTCCAAGAGGTTCAAAAGCTGAAGAAGCAGAAAAGGTCCTTAAAAGCTGCAGTTGCAGCAGCCTGGAAACAAGGCCAGAGGAACCCAGAGAGCCCTTCCAAAGTCAGACCAGAGGCAATCAAAGAAGCCCAATAAAAGTTATTAAAGTCAAAAAAAAAAAAAAAGGAAATGTAATGAAATTTCAAAGAATCACAAGTATTATTTTATGAAAACTTTTCAGACTTATTTTTCAATAACTTTTCTATCAGGTTGTTTTTCTAGACTCACCACTGACTAGCTCTGCTGTGAAGTCTGTTTACAATCTGGCCTTGTCCCCCCTCCCTTCATCTTTCCCCTACCTGGCCTCTATGCTTCAGCCAGTTCGTAATATGTTGGGCACCTCTAAAAAGTGACACCCGCCCCTAGATTTCTCATGGCTGCCATTTCCCTCTGTCTGTCATCCTTCAAGACTTGACCTAGAAGTTTTCTAGGTCACCCCTTCCTGGTCTGAATCAGCTGCTTCTTTAATGTATTTCTATAGCACACCCCTTATATACCACTCTTGTCTTTGCACTGATTTCACCTCTTGTCTGGACAACCCATTATATCGTCAGGTCCACCCTGAGCAAGGCCTTGCCTTCAAGACCTCTGTATTGCAACCCTCACCACAGTCCCTGGCACACAGTGGGGGTCCCAGTCAATGCTAAGTGAAATAATGTGTTTAGTAATATGTAAAGGATTGATTAGTCATTTCCCTGTGCCTTGAAATTCCCTGGTGGCTCAAATGGTAAAGAATCTGCCTGCAATGCAGGAGACCTGGGTTCAATCCCTGGTCGGGAAGATCCCCTGGAGAAGGAAATGGCAACCCACTCCAGTGCTTAGCCTGGAGAATTCCATGGACAGAGAAGCCTGGCAGACTACAATTCATGGGATCGCAAAGAGTTGGACACAACTGAGTGACTGATTTTCACTTTCACTTTCAAAGCATTGATTAGTCATTTCCCTGTGCCTTAGGAAGACTAACTATGGTGTTCTTATCTTTGGGGATTGGGTAAAAGTAAGGAAAAGTCTCCTATTCATCTGAAAGTGTCATAGTGGGAAAACAGATATTGTGAGATACTTGAAGGGAGAAATACATAAATCTATTGAAAGAATAAAGTGAACAAAATGAACCATATAAAATTGCCATTTTTCAAGGCAAAAATGATCAAAAATGATAGGTAATGAGCTTATGCTTTTTGTTCAACCTAAATTATCATGGCTACTATTCTCCACTATATTTGATTCACTATTTACTTAATCCAGAATTGCTGTAAAATGATGACTTCAGTTGAAGAAATTCATTTTATTCAGCAATTTCATTTATTTTTACCATATGCTGAGGGAAACTGATAAGAAAAGATGAGAAGCACAGCCTTTTCCCTCAAAGAGCTCACAATCTAGTGGAAAAAACCACTCGCAAACATGTACTAAGTGTTATAATATCATCACAGTTAACTACAGTTTAACCATCACTCCCTAGGGAAATCATATGGAAAGTAGTTTTCCATGATCTGTGAACTCTAAGTGTCTGAAATACAGCAATTTCCAAAATAAAGAGGACTTGACTGTTTAACATTACTGAATTGGATTTTTAGCCATGAGACATTTGGCAGAAAAACACAATAAGTCTCAGAAAGTTAATTTTGTTTCTTCATAGAAGCAATGAAAACTTATTAAAGAATTAGGACCAAAACCAAGATTTCATTATTGAATTTTTAGTGATGCTTGTAAGGATTTTTAATGAGAAGTCCAAATCAAAGATTTAAGGAAAGAAATTAAGTTAAATCCCCACAAATTAGACTGAAACATAAGTTGACATAAACATATTGATGACAGCTGCTTCTCAAAAAGAAGTGTACCCTGGTTTCCTGCATTGCAGGCAGATTCTTTACTGTCTGAGCCACTGGGAAGCCCACCTTAGAACAAAATGTGCTGAGGTGATATTTTGACTAGCCTCATAATACTAAGCATCAAATATGTTTCCTTTGTTATCTCCATGTGCAAAGTAAAATATTGCACTAATTATTCAGATAATTTAGTTTCTTATGAATATAGTAGGTAAGGGGTGATTTGTCCTGAGTTATACAACTAGTTGCCTAATTGCTGAATTCTGCTCTGTATAGACACCAATGTAGGGGAACTGTAGGTTTACACTACTGGTCAGTTTCTAACTTCTCTTCCTTAATGTACAAAGTGGCCAAACCATAACTTTGGGTTTCCTGACATTTTCATCACTTGGAAAATCTGGAGAACGTGCTGTTATCATCTAATGCTTCTTCAGTGAGTCAAGTTGGGTTTAACACACAAGGCAACCTTAATTTTAAGCATCCGTCCACCCTTAGGATTTTCAGAGCCTCACTGTACCTTGTCTTTTGAGTGATCTGATAAAACTTCTGCAAACTTAGTGATGGCATGCCCTCCTCTTTGTTCTGGATCTGACAAAGGAAGAACAAGCTATAAGAAATAATAGCTTATTTTTAAGGAAAATGTTGACTTGTAGATTGTAATAATTTAGTAACCATATAGTAATTTAGCCACCATTGAGTTTATGAACGGAGGTATGTTCTAACTCCTATTACTTTCAGTTATCTATAAATTCCTATAAGCCTTTATCAATGGCGTTCTGGAAAGGGACCTTCATATGAGCATTCAAAAAATTTTTTTACAAAATTCTATTTACAAAGAATTACTGAACTTGACTGTTTCCAAGTTTAAATGCTTAAGCTAAATAAAGTGGAAAATCTAAGTTTAAATATTAATGAGATAGATTCTAATTTTTTTGCCCTGCAAAATGAAATGTTTCAAGCCATTAAAGAGGACATAGTTTCTAGAGAATGATAGTCAAAAGAATATGACATTCATTCCCCTTCTTTGTAATGAGATTCAGTCAGTTTAGTTCAGTCACTCAGTCATGTCTAACTCTTTGTGATTCCATGAACCACAGCACGCCAGGCCTCCCTGTCCGTCACCATCTCCCAGAGTTTACCCAAACTCATGTCCATTGAGGCGGTGATGCCATCTAACCATCTCATCCTCTGTCGTCCCCTTCTCCTCCTGCCCTCAATCTTTCCCAATATCAGGGTCTTTTCCAATGAGTCAGTCCTTCACATCAGGTGGCCAAAGTACTGGAGTTTCAGCTTCAGCATCAGTCCTTCCAATGAACACCCAGGACTGATCTCCTTTAGGATGGACTGGTTGGATCTCCTTGCAGTCCAAGGGACTCTCAGGAGTCTTCTCCAACACCACAGTTCAAAAGCATCAATTCTTCTGCGCTCAGCGTTCTTTATGGTCCAACTCTCACATCCATACATGACTACTGGAAAAACATAGCTTTGACTGAACGGACCTTTGTTGGCAAAGTAATGCCTCTGCTTTTTAATATGCTGTCTACGTTGGTCATAACTTTCCTTCCAGGGAGTAAGCGTCTTTGAATTTCATGGCTGCAATCACCATCTGCAGTGATTTTGGAGCCCAGAAAAATAAAGTCAGCCACTGTTTCCACTGTTTCCCCATCTATTTGCCATGAAGTGATGGGACCGGATGCCATGATTGTAGTTTTCTGAATGTTGAGCTTTAAGCCAACTTATACACTCTCCTCTTTCACTTTCTTCAAGAGGCTCTTTAGTTCTTCTTTACTTTCTGTCCTAAGGGTGGTGTCATCTACATGTCTGAGGTTATTGATATTTCTCCCTGAAATCTTGATTCCAGCTTCATCCAGTCAGCGTTTCTCATGATGTACTCTGCATATAAGTTAAATAAGCAGGGTGACAATATACAGCCTTGACACACTCCTTTTTCTATTTGGAATTAACTTGTAATGAGATTAAATGTGCACAAATAACATTTTCTGCTCTTCTAATGTGAAAAGACTGGGTCAGTTCCATGACATGTTTTCCTATAACATAAACATATTCAAGTTGTAGGTATTAAGTAAAGGAGTTAGCTTCATGAACGTGGAGGGTGAATGGAAGGACCACCAATGTGAGGTAGATCCTGTTATTTTCTTCCTCAATATCACAACGTGAGTACAATTTGGGTTTATAGATGAAATGGGCTTCTTTGGTGGCTCAGATGGTAAAGAATCTGCCTGCAATACAGGAGACCTATCTTCAGTCCTTGGGCCGGGATGATCCCCTGGAGATGGAAATGGAAACCCACTCCAGTATTCCTACCTAGGTAATCCCATGGACAGAGGAGCCTGGTGGGCTACAGTCCATGGGGTCATGAAGAGCCAGACACAACTTTCACTTCACTTTTCACTTTATAAATGAAGGCCAACTCTGTTTTATTGGTGTACCATCTGTTAGCAATGTACATATTTCAAAAGGAGCAAATATATATCTAGTTCACATATAATTAAGTAGAGTCACAGCGCTTTTTTCCTTTCTTTTCTTCATTGTTCTAAGTTTACCTCATTCTGTCCTTTTGTAAGTGTCACCATATTGAAAACTTAGCTCATGGAAAAGGATCCCCTAAATCTGAAAGGAATGCATTTTTTCATTGGAGGCTTTATTACCTAATGTTTTCTTAAAAAAAAAAATTGAGTTACTTTGTTTGCATTTCTTTTTCATGTTGATGATACAGTGGAACAGAGACAGAAATCACACTAAGGTTACCTTGGGTAAAACATTCTGAAAGCAGAAATATAGATAGCTAAAGGAATAGGACAGCTGCAACTTTCACTCACAATCTAAAATGTATCATAACTTTCAAGTGTGATCATCATTACATTTCAATTTCCAAAAGCAAAAGACCTTCAGCAGCATTTTTAGGGAAAAAAATCTTTCAGCAACAAATACATGAGGAAAAGGTATCCACCATCAATGAAAAATCTAAACAACTACAGATTTAAGCAGTGGAAATAGTGTTGAATTTTTGTTTGTTTGTGTATTTATTTATTCCCACAAAGGATTTGAGGATGTAAGGAATCGTATCTATCAGAGGTTTTGCAAATCCTCTAGCGTGTAATGTTGTACTGAAGCATGTGTTGGGTTGCGGCAGAAATGAAGAGTTAGTAGGAGGAGTAACTGAATAGCCTGCATTTTTTTGAAACATGATTTATATTGGTGACAATATTGACATGTGAATTCTGTTAGGACATCGATAAAGTTGACATGTTTTTAATTCTGATGAAAATCACCTGAGGCATTCTGTAACTGTACTGAAGAATTTTATTGGTTCCCAAAACATCAGATCCTTTCAAGATCTAAGCTGTCCACATATTTTGCCCTAAATGATGTTTCTTACTGACCAAATTACTATTTTCCATCCATAGCCCATGTTGTATACTCTGTGAAGACTTCCTGTCTAGATTAGGTTAAATTAGATGCTCTATCTGATGTATGTGGAAAGGAAAAGGAATAAATGAATATGTATTTGAGAGCTCTCAATTTAAAAACATTTTTCTGTATATATGTACACACAAGCACACATACACACTCCAGTAGGACAGACATTGCATTCCCTGTGTTTAGTACCTGGCATTTTTCTGTTGTTATTCAGTTGCCCAGTCATGTCCAACTCTTTGCAACCCCATGGTTTGCAGCACACCACACCTCCCTGTCCCTCACCATCTCCTGAAGTTTGCCAGAATTCATGCCCATTGCATCAGTGATGCCATCCAGCCATCTTATCATCTGATACCCTCTTCTCCTTCTGCCCTCAATCTTCCCCAGCATCAGGGACTTTTCCAATGAGTTGGCTGTTCACATCAGATGACCAAAATACTGGGACTTCAGCTTCAGCATCAGTCCTTCCAACAAGTTATCAGGGTTGATCTCCCTTCCGTAAGGTTAACTGGTTGTATCTCCTTATTGTCCAAGGGACTCTCAGTAGTCTTCTCCAGCACCACAGTTCAACAGCATCAATTCTTTGGTGCTCTGCCTTCTTTACAGTCCAGCTCTCACAACCGTCCATGACCACCAGGAAGACTATAGTCTTGAGCATATGTTGGCAGAATAATGTCTCTGCTTTTCAACACACTGTCTATGTTTGTCATAGCTTTCCTGCCAAGGCATGTTGTTAGTGCTAATAAATGTTTTTTGAATGAATGAACAAATTAATTAATGAATAAAGTAATGGTATATCAAACACAAAGCAATATAATTTGCAAGGAAAAAAAATCTTTCTAAACTTTAGTAAGGATCATTTCTTTATTGGATAGATAGACTTTTATGTCACTAGTCAAATTATATGTGACCTGAAAGTTATGAGACTGAATGCTTTAGTAACTATTTAGTATTCATTAATTTATTTATAAAATTATCTACTCAATAAACAGATTAAAATCTTCATCATCTAAACTAGTTTTCTCATTCATTTGAGTAATAACAACTGAACCTTGAAACGAGTCTTGTTCCATAAATAAGATTTTAATATGTATTATCTTTTACAAGGAAGGATACCAGAGTCATGTCTATTTCACAAGTTCATCATTTTCTGTGTGGATGAAGGGAGGGGCTGGAGAATGATCTAAATCAATCATTTAGGGGATGACTACGGAGAAGGCACTGGCACCCCTCTCCAGTACTCTTGCCTGGAAAATCCCATGGATGGAGGAGTCTGGTAGGCTGCAGTTCACAGGGTCGCTAAGAGTCGACCATGTCTGAGCGACTTCACTTTTACTTTTCACTTTCATGCATTGGAGAAGGAAATGGCAACCCACTCCAGTGTTCTTGCCTGGAGAATCCCAGGGAGCTTGGTGGGCTGCTGTCTATGGGGTTGCACAGGGTTGGACACGACTGAAGCGACTTAGCAGCAGCAGCAGCAGTACAACAGCCTAGTATTCCTAAATAGACCTTCAAACAGCTTGTTTTACTGGCTACAATATAGACTGAATACAAGTTTTCATTTACTTTGCAGATTTCAAAAGCTATATCTTACAGGATTTGCAATGGCACATTTTTCAAAACATACCCAAAAACCATACTTAGTATTTAGAGAAGATATTGATTGATATACGTAAGTTTTACATGAGTTATATGATGTCAACTGAAGGAGAATTTTGCTTTTAAAAGTATTTTATCATTAACTAAATGGAACATCCCATTTGATATCAACACTTAAGTCTATCTTTAAAAAATCAATATACTACAGAAAATGAACAAAATACTTGAAGCAAATGAATATTTTCTTTTTTGACATGAGGTGGTGAAATATATTCCAACCCATGTAGTCAGAGGTATACATACTTACTGACAAAGATTAGGTTTCAGATGTCATGAAAACAGTATATTTTAGTTCATTTTAAATAGTTCAAGATCTTATTACTTAAAATTTTAACTGAAAAAATGAAAATTAAATAAAATGCAAAAGACAAATGCATGGCATCCAGTGAAAGGCCTACTGATTTTTCAATTCAGTAAAATAATAGTGAATAGTGGAAATAATTTAATATTAAAAATGAATAAAGTACAGGCCCACCTAATCTTAACTAGCTGTGTGAACTTAGGCAAAGGCTATTTACATAACATTCACACTGTGATAATAATGTTACATAGTGTTTACATTATATTTTGTATTATAATAAATCTAGGCATTTAAAGAATGAAAAATATGCATACATCCTATGCAAAGATTATGCTATTTTTTATAAGGGATTTGAGCATATTCAGGTCCCTTATATAAACAGTCAGAACTGGGCATGGAACAATGAACTGGTTCCAAATTGAGAAAGAAGTACATCAAGGCTGTATACTGTTACCATGCTTATTTAACTTATATGCAGAGTACATTATGTGAAATGCTAGACTGGATGAAGCACAAGCTGGAATCAAGATTGCCGGGAGAAATATCAGTAACCTCAGATATGCATATAACACCACCCTTATGGCAGAAAGTGAAGAGGAACTAAAGAGCCTCTTGATGAAGGTGAAAGAGTGTAAAAGTTGGTTTAAAACTCAACATTCAGAAAACTAAGATCATAGGATCCTGTCCCATCACTTCATGGCAAACAGATGGGGAAACAACGGAAACAGTGGCAGAGTATTTTCTTGGGCTCTAAAATCACTTCAGATGGTGACTGCAGCCATGTAATTTAAAGACACTTACTCCTTGAAGGAAAAGCTATGACCATTCTAGACAGCATATTAAAAAGCAGAGACATTACTTTGCCAACAGAGGTCCATCTAATCAAAGCTGTGGCTTTTCCAGTGGTCATGTATGGATGAGAGCTGGACCATAAAGAAAGCTGAGAGCAGAATTGTTGCTTTTGAACTGTGGTGTTGGAGAAGACTCTTGAGAGTCCCTTGGACTGCAAGGAGATCCAACCAGTCAATCCTAAAGGAGATCAGTCCTAAATATTCACTGGAAGGACCAATGCTGAAGTTGAAGCTCCAATACTTTGGCCACCTTATGTGAAGAATGGTCTCATTGGAAAGGACCCTGTCACTGGGCAAGATTGAAGGTGGGAGAAGAAGGGGACAACAGAGGATGAGATGGTTGAATGGCATCACTTACTCAATAAACATGACTTTGAGTAAACTCCTGGAGTTGGTGATGGACAGGGAAGCCTAGTGTGCTGCAGCCCATGAGGTCACAAAGAGTCGAACACAACTGAGCAACTGAACTGAACTGAATTTGAGCATCCTCAAATTTTGGTATCCATGGGGTGCTGTAACCAATTCCCTGCAGATACTAAGAGGCAATTGTACTTTGAAAACAGGCATTCCAATTATATGTATCTGTGTGGCCTAAATTTCTTCTGTGTAGACATAAATCATATATTTCATCATATCTAAATTATGATGAAATAGTTTCAAGTAACACAGGAAGAACTAAGACCCTACAGAACTCATTTGCAATTCATCATTTTAGCACTGCCTGATGTTTTAAATTCCACTTGTAAAAAGAACCATGAAAATGATATCACTTTAAAGTCATCAAGATTACTAACTGTATCATAGACTAAACATATAGAAGAACAATTTAAATATTGTGGGAGAGATTAGGCATCCAGACTAAGTTTCTTTTGAGCCATTTTGGGGAGTAAAACACAATTAAAAATGTTTTACCCAGGGACAGAGCTAATGACAGCAAGGTCATTAGTTCAATTCCCATGAGAGCCATTAGCTGTGTTTCACTTGACTGTTACAGACTTGCTCCCCTCTTGACCACGAATCACCATCCCTCACATTCATACTGGTGGTTACAAAGGAAATTTGGCAAGATTGTTTGGATGTGTAAGCAAAAGTCCCTTCCACCTGCCATTAAAAAAAAAACTCAGAGATCAAACCCTAGTGATATGACATCATCTAGCTGACCATGGTGTTTTTTATTATCATCATCATTGCCATCATGATGATGCTGGCAATACAGCATCATGAGCAAAAGAGCAGGTTCTGGAATCATATTGCCCAGGTTTGAGTCTGTACTCTCCCATTTCCTACCTCAATAACTTATACTGGTTATTTATTTTCTTAATTTTTGAAGCAGGTATTATAATAGTATGGTGAAGAATGAATGAGTAAATCATGTATAAAATTCCTGATACATAATATGTACTCATTAAATACTGTTATTATTATCTTTCAGTTGTCATTGTCATGTAGGCAATTGTTGTCATTGTTGTTTAGTTGTTAAGCCATGTCCTATACTTCTATGACCCTGTGGACTGTAGCCCGCCAGGCTCCTCTGTCCATGGGATTTCCCAGCAGAGCATACTGGAGTGGGTTGCCATTTCCTCCTCCAGAGGATCTACACAACCCAGTGATGGAACCCAAGTCTTCTGCTTGGCAGGTGGATTCTCTACCTTTGTGCCACCTGGGAATCCTATGGACTATTCAGCACTTGCTGAAAAGCATATATATGAGTTTCCTACCACTGTTGGGTGGCTTAAAACAGCAGAAATGTATTCTCTTACAGTTCTGGAAGTTGAAAGTGTGGACTGTATGTACTGTCAGGACTATGTTCCCTCCAAAGCCTCTAGAAAATAACCATTTCTTGCCTCTTCCAACTGTTAGTAGCCCCAGTTGCTCCTTGGCTTATGACAGCATGGAGCAAATTTCTGCCCCCCATCTTCACATGAACATCTTCTCCCTGTGTGTGTTTGTAACAAAATTTCCCACTTCTTTCTTTTATAAGATATCAATCCTTTGGATTTAGAGCTCTTCCAAATCCCGTATAAACTCATGTTAACTTGATCACATCTGTAAAGACCCCCATTTCCCAATAAGGTCACATTTACAAGAACCAGGGGTTAGGACTTAAATATATCTTGGGGGTGGGGGCACAAACCCACAGTAGCATACAGAACAAAAAAGAGAAAAGAAGGACATGTGGAGATGAGGTAAAGTGGAGAGAGCAAGAATATCTGATGCTAGTATTTATTGGGGGAAATAGATTATAAAACCTTCAAAAATATTAGTAAGTCTTTACCTATAGCTACAATAGCAGAGCAAATGTGCCTGAGGCCAAGCCCTGCAAAAATACCTTTGGGCCATGAGTGAGAAATAAAATCAGACTTCTTCTGTGGGTAGTGGCAAAATTCTGTGGGCATCCTGATGGCTAAGTTATTTAGCACAGTCCTGCAAATGGCATCCTCCCTTTCTTGTCATTATTGAGGCAAATTCCATGGGCCCTGCATCAGATGTGATCATCTATGAAACCCAAAGAAAGTGATGATCTGAGGCCAGCATTTGCCCTAAGGACTGGATACCCCCTGGAGAGGGTCTTGTGTTGTACAATGTGTTTAAGCAAGCTCTTGGTCTAAGTCATAGTCCAGTCAAAGCTTGACTGTGTCTGTAAATAGTATTTTCCTACCTGGGCAGTTTGACCCAAAAAAAGAGAATGTCTGATAAGTCTTCTGCCTGAAAGAGCCAAAAAGGATGAGGAATTGGTGGCATCAGCCCATCATTGATTTAATATATGATTTGGGAAGTCTGCATCTGGTGGCTCAGATGGGTGAGTTTGCCTTCAATGCAAGAGACCTGGGTTCAATCCCTGGGTTGGGAAGATCCCCTGGAGAAGGCATGGCAACTCACTCCAGTATTCTTGCCTGGAGAATCCCATGGACAGACATACCTGGTAGACTAGTCCATAGGGTCGCAGAGAGTTGGACATGACTGAAGTGACGTAGCATGACTTAGGACATCATATCACATCGCCATGTCTAGTCTTCTTCTCCTGAAAATCAGTCTTCAGCTTCCACTGTCCTAACTCAAGTAAATGTGTTCTCACAATGGCAAAATGCAGCTCACCATAGCAAAACCTCAGTGGGAGTATGTTGTATACTTTGGTCATAGTCTTACAATTTAATCTAGGAATTTATCTCTCTGCCAGTGAGAGTATGGGACAGGACTACAGGTACAGGCAGAAAATGGTGATGAGAGAATCTGATATTTGAAATGGATGCGTTTCCCAAAAGAAGAGCATAAAACTCTCTGAATCAAATTCAGATAGAAAGCTGGCAAGATGCCAAATGTGTAATTGCATCTTGAACTGAGCTGTAATCCTCACCACTTATGAAAACAATAAGGATGAGAAAAACAATAAACCACATTTGTTTTGAAAAATGGTATTTGCTTAGCATTTCTTATATAATATTTCCTTAACACTTTGATTAAGAATCGAGAGTTATAATAATGATGCTGTTTTTGTGCGGGGAGGCAAAAGGAAATGTATTTGGATCAGGGACAAAATAGTTCATTCTGCAGGGGGAAGTCTGTATATTGTGAGGAGAAAGAAAATGTGTGTTGTTTTCTGGAAAGAGAAATTTATATATTTATTTTTTAAAAACAACTTTTTAGGTTTACGACGTATGCGTATAAGGTCTTTGTACATAACAGTGTGGGCTTTACACCAAGTCAAGAAGCGACAGTGAAAACATTAGCTGGGCTTCCAGAGAGAGGAGCAAATGTCACTGTGGTTGTTCTTAACCACACGGCCATCGACGTGAGATGGGTGAAACCAAGTAAGTCAGCTTCGTGCTTCTTTATTTCCCCTTCCTATATTTGTATCAAAATGAATTTTAAAAGAACATATTTTTAAAATGACAGTGATAAAAAGCCAAGTTCCCTGTGCTTTTCTTTTTCAAAGGAAGTTTTTTCTCCTCCTTTCCATCCTTGGACCTTCTCTTCCTTCTTCTGTTCCTTTTGGATTGGGAACGTAGTTTCTGTCACACCAGTCAATTTTGATAAAAGTGTCCACATATTATTTTTTGTTAGCAACCACCGCTGTTATTTTTATTGGAGTACAGTTGGTTTATGACGTTGTGCTAGTTTTAGGTGTACAGTAAAGTGATTCAGTTGCTGTGGTTGTTCAGTCACCCACTCGTGTCCGACTCTTTGTGACCCCAAGGACTGCAGTACACCATGCCTCCCTGTCCCTCACCACCTCCTGAAGTTTGCCAAAGTTCATATCCATTATATCAGTGATACCATTCAGCCATCTCAACCTCTGATGCCCTCTTTCCCTCAATCTTTCCCAGCATCAGGGACTTTTCCAATGAGTTAGCTGTTCACCATCAGATGACCAAAATACTGGAGCTTCAGCTTCAGCAACAGTCTTTCCAACGAGTTTTCAGGGTTGATTTCCCTTAAGATTGACTGGTTTGAGGTCCTTGCCATCCAAGGGACTTTCAGGAGTCTCTCCGGCACCACAGTTCAAAGGCATCAACTCTTTGGCACTCTTCCTTCTTTATGGTGTAGCTCTCACAACCGTACATGGCCACTGGGAAAACCATAGTGTTGACTATATGGACCTTTGTGGGGAGAGTAATGTCTCTGCTTTTCAACACTGTCTAGGTTTGTCATAGCTTTCCTGCCATGAAGCAATTGTCTTCTGATTTCATGGCTGCAGTCACCATGCACAGTGATTTTGGAGCCCAAGAAGAGGAAATCCGTCACTACTTCCACCTTTCCCCCTTCTATTTGCCATGAAATAACAGGGCTGGATGCCATGATCTTAGGTTTTTTAATATTTAGTTTTAAGCCAGTTCTTTCACTCTCTTTCTTCACCCTTATCAAGAGGCTCTTTAGTTCCTCCTCACTTTCAGTCACTAGAGTGGTATCATCCTCATATCTGAAGTTGTTGATATTTTTCCCGCCTATCTTAATTCCAGCTTGTGACCCATCCAGCCCAGCATTTCTCACAGTATAGGTTAAACAGAGTGACAGCAGACAGCCCTGTCATACTCCTTTCTCAATCTTGAACCAATCAGTTGTTTCTAACTGTGGCTTCTTGACCTGCATACAGGTTTCTCAGGAGAGAGGTAAGACAGTCTAGTATTCCCAGCTCTTTAAGAGCTTTCCACAGTTTTTTATGATCTACACTGTCAAAGTGGAGAAGGAAATGGTAACCCACTCCAATATTCCTGCCTGGAAAATCCCATGGATGGAGAAGCCTGGTAGGCTACAGTTCATGGGGTCACAAAGAGTCGGACACAACTGAGCGACTTCACTCACTCATTCACACTGTCAAAGACTTTGATATAGTTGTTGAAACAGAGATAGGTGTTTTTCTGGAATTCCCTTGCTTTCCCCATGTTCCCGGGAATGTTGGCAACAATTTGATCTCTGCTTCCTCTTCCTTTTCTAAACCCAGCTTGGACATCTGGAAGTTCTTGGTTAACATAATGCTGAAGCCTAGCATGCAAGATTTTAGCATGACATTACCAGCATGGGAGATGAGTGCAATTGTCTGGTGGTTAGCACATTCTTTAGTGCTACCTGTCTTGGGAATTGGGATGAGGATTGACCTTTTCCAGTCCTGTGGCCACTGCTGCGTCTTCCAGATTTGTTGACACAGTGAATGCAAAACCTTGATGGCATCATCCTTTAAGGGTTTTGAATAGTTCTACTGGAATTCCATCACATCCGCTAGCTTTAATTAACAGCAGTGCTTCCTAAGGCACCCCTGACTTCACTCTCCAGAATGTCTAGCTCTGGATGACTGACCACAACATTATAGTAATCCTGTTCATTAAGATCTTTTTTGTAGAGTTCTCCTGTGTATTCTTTCCATCTTTTCTTGATCTCTTTAGTATCTACTATGTCTCTACTGTTTCTGTCCTTTATTGTGCCCATCTTTAGATGAAATGTTACCTTGATATCTCCAATTTTCCTGAAGAGATTCCTAGTCTTTCTCCTTCTGTTGTTTTCTTCTAGTTTTATGCACTGTTCATTGAAAAGGCCTTCTTGTCTCTGTGCAGTTTTTTTGGAACTCTATGTTTAGTTGGATATACCTTTCTCTTTCTCCCTTGTTTTTCACTTCTCTTCTTTCTTTAGCCATTTGTAAAGCCTCCTCAGGTAACCACTTTGCCTTCTTAATTTTCTTTTTCTTTGGGGTGGTTTTGTCCGCTGCCTGCTGTACAGTATTATGGACCTCCATCCATAGTTCTTCAGGCAAACTCTTTATTAGATCTAATTCCTTGAATCTACTTGTTACCTCCACTGCATATTCACATGGGATTTGATTTATCTCATACCTAGTGATTCCCCCCGCTTTCTTTAGTTTAAGCCTGTATTTTTCTATGAGAAACTGATGATCTGAGCCATAGTCAGCTCCAGGTCTTTTTGTTGACTGTACACAGCTTATTCATCTTCAGCTATAAAGAATGTAATCAGTTTGATTTTGGTATTAACCATTTGGAAATGTCCACGTGTAAAGTCATCTCTCGTGTTGTTGAAAAAAGGTATTTGCTATGACCAGTGCATTCTCTTGGCAGAATTCAGTTAACTTTTGCCCTGCTTAATTTTGTTCACCAAGACCAAAATTGGTCTTGTTTTTGCCTGTTTAACAGGCAAACAGTAGTTTGCCTGTTACTCCAGGTATCTTTTGACTTCCTTCTGTTACATTCCAATCCCCAGTGATGACTAGAACATCTTTTTTATTTTTGGTGTTAGTTCTAGGAGATCTTCTAGGTCTTCATAGACCTGATCAACTTCAGCTTCTTCAGCATCCTCATAGACTTGAATTACTGTGATATGGGATGTCTTGCCTTGGAAACAAACCGAGATCATTCTGTCATTTTTGAACTTGCACCCAAGTACTGCATTTTGGACTCTTTTGTTGACTATGAGGGCTACTCCATTTCTTCTATGAATTTTTGCCCACAGTAGTAGATATAAAGATCATCTGGATTAAATTGGCCCACTCCTGTCCATTTCAGTTCAGTGATTCCTAAGATGTTGATGTTTATCCTTACCACCTCCTGCTTGACCACATCCAATTTACCTTGATTCATGGACCTAACATTCCAGGTTCCCATGCAATACTGTTCTTTGCAGCATCAGATTCTACTTTTATCACCAGACACATCCACAACCGAGCATCGTTTCTGCTTTGGCCTAACTGCTTCATTCTTTCTGGGGCTATTAGTAGTTCTCCACCACTCTTCCCCAGTAGCATATTGGACATCTTTAGACCGGTGGGCTCATCTTAAGATGTCGTATCTTTTTGTCCTTTTATACAGTTCATGAGGTTCTCACGGCAAGTATACTGGGGTAGTTTACCATTCCCTCCTCCAGTACAGCAGATCATATTTTGTCAAAACTCTCTGCTATGACCCGTAAGTCTTGAGTGGCCCTACAAGGCATGGCTCATAGCTTCACTGAGTTATGCAAGCCCCTTCACCATGACCGGGCAGTGATCTGTGAAGGGGATAGTTGATTTACGATGCTGTGCTAGTTTCAGGTGTACAATAAAGTAATTCAGTGATACATATATATAAATATATTCTTTTTTTATATTCTCTTCCACTATATGTTATCATAAGATATTGAGTATAGTTCCCTGTGCTGCACTTTGTTGTTTATCTGTTTTATATATAGTAATATCTATATTTTAATCCCAAACTCCTTATTTATCTCTCTTCCGACCTCCCCTTTGATAACCATAAGTTTATTTTCTACATATGAGAGTCTGTTTTGTAGATAACGTCACTATTATCTTTTTTTTAAGATTCCACATGTAAGCAATATTGTATAATATTTGTATTTCTCTGTCTGACTTAGTGTGATATTCTCTAGGTCTGTCCATGTCACTGCGAATGGCATACTTTTATCCTTTATAAAGGCTGAAAAATATTCCATTTTCTATATGTAACACATCTTTATCCATTCCTCTCTCAGTGGACATTTAGGCTGTTTCCTTGCATTGGCTATTGTAAATAGTGCTGCTATGAACATTGGGGAGGAGTGCATGCATCTTTTTGAATTATGTTTTTCTCTGGTTATTTGCCCAAGAGTGGGATTATAGGGTCATATGGTAGCTCTATTTTTAGTTTTATAAGGAATCTCCATACTTTTCTCTACAGTGGCTGTACCAGTTTACATTCCCACCAATAGTGTGGGAAGGTTCCCTTTTCACCCCACTCTCTCCAGCATGTAATATTTGTAGGCTTTTTGAAGATGCCATTCTGACCAGTGTGAGGTGGTACCTCACTCTAGTCTTGATTTACATTTCTCTAATAATTAGTAATGTTGAGCATTGTTTTACGTGCTTTCTGGCCATCTTTACATCTTCTTTGGAGAAATGTGTTTTTAGATCTTCTACCCATTTTTTGATTGGACTACTTTTTTAAAAAATATTGAGCAGTATGAGCTCTTTATGTGTTTTGGAGATTAATCCCTTATCAGTTGCAATGTTTGCAAATATTTTCTCTAATTCTGCAAGTCTTTTTGATACAGTATGATATTGTGCACTTTCCTACAGAGAGGTCTGCCCCCAGTCTCATAACTCATCATTAATTAGCAAGATCCATTTACTAGAATTGTGGTAATGTGATGGATCTTTCCAAGTGAATCCTCATCAGTACTGGTGATAGCCAGAGTTCCAGCTTGACACAGGTAACAAAACCTGGCCACCATCACTGAACTTGATTTGATAACACAGGGACTCACCCTTGGCTCATTTAGAACATGACTTTATAGGCAGTTAGAAGAGCTCACACATGGATCTAGTCTGCTCCTGCGTCTTTGCTGCTGCTGCTGCTAAGTCGCTTCAGTCGTGTCCGACCCTGTGCGACCCCATATACGGCAGCCCACCAGGGATTCTCCAGGCAAGAACACTAGAGTGGGTTGCCATTTCCTTCTTCAATGCATGAAAGTGAAAAGTGAAAGTGAAGTCGCTCAGTTGTGTCCAACTCATAGCGACCCCATGGACTGCAGCCTCCCAGGCTCCTCTGTCCATGCAATTTTCCAGGCAAGAGTACTGGAGTGGGGTGCCATTGCCTTCTCCCCCTGCGTCTAAAGAAACAACATAATTGAAATTTCAGATATGGTTGGTCAGTAGAGTAGCATTTACTCTACTAATTTTTACTCTAATTAATTTTTAGTGATCCATGGTTGGACAGCATCACTGACTCAATGGACATGAGTTTGAGCAAACTCCAGAAGATAGTGAAGGACAGGGAAGCCTGGCATACTGCAGTTCATGGGGTCACAAAGAGTCAGACATAACTTAGTAGCTGAGCAACAAATGTCACAATCAGAAAAAAAACATAACTGAATATATCATGGCACTATATATTATAGTCCTTCTTAGAAGTATCACTTTTGATCTGGCAAATAGTTAACCAGAACTTGCTAGGATACTACCAAATATTAAGAAATATCTGACTTGGAAATCCTTATTGAAATTTTGTTTTATGAAAGTAAACTGTATCTAGTAGGATAATCATCTGCTAGTATATAAAAAGATGAAAAATGACTCCTGGTTGGGCAATTGTAACCTTGTGATTTTGATTTTGTTATAGCCTAAGAGAAATGCTTCCTATTTTATTTAGAACACCTTGAGTGAATTTGCCCCTGTTATGTCAGTCATGGATTAAAACCAGTGTTAGGTGACACTAATTGTAAATTAAAATTAGCATTGGTTATGTTGATCTATATTGCTACTAAGTAAGCCATTTTTATAAAAAACTATTTACTAGGGTTTTATAAGGTTGCAGATTTCTAATGATCTGTGTCACCTCTGTTGGGATCTCTTAAGCCATGTACATGGAAGAATATAAGTTAATTGATGCCTGTGGTTACCTCCCGAGACACTTCTAGGAAAAAATACAAAAAAAAGTTTTTATATGGAGATGGATTCTTATGTATAATATATTTTCGCTCATCTCCTTTCTATTTCGCCCTCGATACCTGATTCATCTTAAAAGCCTACTTGGAAAGGTGGATGCCCTCCCTGCATCTGACATTTGAATACTTCTGTTGAGATCCAGTGACTGAATTTTCACCAATATAGCTCCTTTATGTTATAATTGCATGCCTGAAGTAAGCATGCTTATAAAAACTGACAAACCTAATAGATCTGAAGCAGCTCACTGAAGTTTCATTACCTTGGTAATCTGAACCTCTGACCTTCGGGATGTAGGTAATGCAATCTGCTGTTATTTCCATTCATACCTTAGAAATTTTTCAGATAACTATTTGTGAGTACAAAGGTTAACTCTCAGAAGAGGGTCAGCTCTGTGCAAGCGTGTTGCATTATCATTTTCTTTCTTCTTGCAACCTGCTATCCTAAGTAAATTAACAAGTCTCTTGACTGTGAAAGGGCCACCTCTTTTGTGCAATTTTAATTTCAATTGTTTTCTTGATTTGTGGAATAAAATGGCACCTTGTCTAATATGCTAAAAGGAACAAAACTATAAGTTGAAAGTCATGAATAAACTTACATTTATTCAATAAAAACCATAAAATGCGTTTTTAAAGTATATTTTTTCTTAATTATGACCCTCCACATGGACACACCATTTTCCAAGTAAAATATCTCTGGTAAATTTTTACCAATCACAGATTAATGGGGATAAGTTATTAAAGTTTTAAAAGTGCCCACTTTAAATGTTTACATTACTATGTGAGGTCATGTGAGGAAAATGCATCCTGCATCTGTTCAGTTAATTTTTTAGGGCAAATATTACAAACTGGTAGCACATGGGCCATATTTACTTCCCCATCCTCCACACATTGTCTTGCTGGCAGTATTTGAAAAAAAAAATAATATTTTGCTAACATTTAGCAAATTAGAAGCTTTCACATAAAGATGATAATTTTGGAATTGATTTGAAAAATCCAGTAATTGATTGAAAAGCTTCCCACATTGCTGAATGGAGAATATCCCCTGACACTGGCTTCCCCTTTCCACAGACTGCAGCCCCCGTCTCCCTGGTCCCTAGAGAAAGATGTGGTTCTCATCCCTACTTTCTATATAAAAGAACATAGTTCAACCTAAATGAAATACGATGAAAATAAATGATTTCATTGGAGAAAATTCACATTTTTATAGGAAGAGATACAAAACATCGCTTAAGTTATTCATGCAGCCCTGCAACTTGGTGACTTACCCCAAATTGCAGTTAGTCAGTAGCATTTCTCCAACTTAAGCATCCCATTTTCGGCTATTTCTTCTGCATGTGACCTTAATGGTTATTAGCACTTTGTCAAGAGTGATTTAGTGAGATCTTCCCATTTTGACTGCTCACTCTAAAATAAATGGTGAAAAATGCCCACGAGGGAAAAGGGTAGAAAGGCAGCACCTCTTCTGAGGTCTCCTCACTAATGAGGTCATTGATGGGCAGAAAAGAGTAAGAAAATACTGGAGGTGGTGAGAGAGGAAGGTATTGAAATAAGAGGAAATGAAAAAAAACCATCCAAATGCTGTCCACTTGTCCATCTGTCAAGAGCTCCTCAACCTTCAGATGTTCACATTGTGTTTCATATTGGGTTGGCCAAGAAGTTTGTTCAGATTTTTCCATAAGATGTGACAGACAAACCCAAATGAACTTTTTGACCAACCCAGTTAATCTTTTTTGTTCATCTCTTTTCTTTCTCTTTTCCTTCCCTCTTTCCTTTTTCTCTTTTAGTTTCCTCCCTCTCTTTCCTTTTCTTCTTCCTTCCATGAATATTTATCCTTGACATTTTTGTCCCGGGCACTGGAAATGCAGAGATCAATGACATAATTCCTGCCTTACATTATGAAGGCATCACTATTTAAAAAGTTTAAATTCACACAAAAATCATATGCCTCATCTTGATCTCTTAATCAGAAACTGCCAGATTTTGTAGCTAGATATTTGACTTTGAACTTATCCTGTTCAGGTTTTAATACATACAAATCATCCCAAACCTCACCTCTTTTAAAAGCACCCACCATCATTGGCTCACCTTGTCCCTCTGCTTCCCTTACCACTGGTCCAGATACCAGAATGAAGAGACTGGATTTGTCTGTTCACGGGCTTCCCTCTTATTCATGTGTGTACTTGCTGTGACCTGACCTGCTTCTTTTACATATTACAGATGTGGTCATCTAGAAGTCCGTCTCAATAATGACTCACTCCAAACTTCTCGTGTCAGCACCATCCTAGTCTGTTTCTCTGTGTTAGTGGGTCCATGAATGACCCCTCCTAACTCAAATGCTCCCTCTTATATCACCAGCTACTCATGTCCTCATCCCCTAGATAAAGACTTTCTCAAATTCTTCATGAGAATTTTTTCCTCTCTAACTCTCCTGTTGGTGACTGCATCTATTCCATTGTAAATTCTCCAAACTAGAAAAATGGCAAAATTCTATGAAGCCATGGAGGAATAATTTTTAAAATCAGGTTTTAGGATCAGGAAAACTTAAGCTTGAGTTCCAGTTGCACTATTTTCTAGCACTATGACCTAAAACAAGTCACTTAACTTCACTATATCCTAGTTTCCTAATTCAGAATAGGAGGATCATAATAACTGCCTTAAAATATTGTGACAAAAATGAAATAATATATGTTCAGCAGTTAATAAGCATTTAGTATTGATATAAATTATTATTCTATCTCTCAAATGTTCACAGTGCTTTTAGCAGCAGTTTTATAAAAACAAAAAATGGGAAGCCATTTCTTTTATTTGTTTCTGTATTTTTTAGGGGGATTTCTTTTTGGGGTTTTGTTTTGTTTATGCTAATCATTTACAGTCCTTTATTCAAAACAAACAACTTGTGTGTGTGTGCACATGTGCATGTGTGTAAACATAAGTTTTTATTTCTCTGGGATAAATGCCCAAATATTCAATTGCTGGACTGGTTGGTAAGTCTAGGGTAGTTTTGTTACCATTTTGCCAAACTGTTCCCCAGAGTGGCTGTACTGCTGCACACTCCCTAAACAATGAATGAGTGACCAATTTCTCTGCCTCCTGTCAAGCATTTGTGTTACTGCTGTTTTTAGACACTGCGTTTACCAGCCTCCTTTGCAGTTAGTTGTATCCATGTGACTGTGCTCATGCCAATAGAATGTGCAAAGAAATGATGTGTGTCTTTTGGGGTCATAACTATGAAACACTAAGAACGTGCCTATTCTGTCTTCTCCCTGGACTAGACCATAGACACAGCCATGTTCTCTGTTTAAACTCTGCAGGCATGGCCAACACCCTTAGAGATCCAAAGCCACATAAGAGAAAGAACCTGGGTTCTTGAATGACCACATGGAGCACAATCTTATTCACCTACTTTGAGGCTATTGTGTGAGATATAAATTAATATTTATTTTATTTAAATCACTTTATTTAAGGCTCTTTAGTTACAGAAGCTTAGGTAACTAACTCTGTCCCTGTTTACCTTATCAGTTCACTTCACAAGCAGGAATGTGCTGTCCTTTCTCCATTGCCAAATATAGAATGATGAATAATTAACACATTTCATGTACATTTCCTTTAAATACAATACTCCCTGGCAGATTATTGAAAGAAGCCTGGAACACAATGAGAGGCTGAAGGACCTGGGGGCAGAGAGGGTTGCAAATGCAGATATTTGTTTTAGTTGCTTAACTAGGTAGAAGGCATCTAGATATCTTGCTGGGGAAGATAAGGAGCCTGACTTGGATATAGCTCTGGAAAATTTTCCCACTTCTTCATGTGAGCACTTTTACCCTCAGCCAGAGTCAAAAATTTTCTCAAGAAGTGATCATATCAAATTTTCCAAGAAGTACTTAGTTGTTGACACAGAACTCTTCACCATAGAACTTGGGAATCTGAACTCTAAGAATCTATGAGCAAGATAAACACTTCTATTATAGAATAGCTTTAGTAAGGTCCTTCCAGATTTTTACACTGAGGCACAGTTACCACCCATTGAGCCTGCTAATGAGAAATGACTGAGGAATTCAATCCTAGAAAAAACTGGAGATCCTTTGAGTGGTGTGGCTTACTCTAATTGCTGGAGATTAGGGCCAGAGACTTTGTTGTAAAGTGCCAGACAGAAAACCCTTCAGGTTTTGCAGGCAATATACATTCTCTGTCACAACTACTCAAGTTTGTCATTGTAGCATGAAAACAGCAATATACAATTCTTCAACAAGTATGCCTGTGTTCCAATAAAAATTTATCGTGAACAGTGAGATTTCATTTTCACATAATTTTCACATGTCATGAAAAAGCTACTATTCTTTTGATTTTTTCCCCAACAATTTAAAAGTGTAAAAGTCATTCTTAGCTCACAGGTTATATACAAAGAAGTGGCAGGCCAGGTTTGGCCAAGAGGATAGATTTGTACTCAAGGTAAAATCCTGAGTTTGCTGACCCCTGTTCTAGCTGATAAAGATCTAAAGGACATGATTGATATTGACAACAAACTAAAAATAATCCAACAGGGTTTTCCAGGTGGTGCAATGGTATGCAAGAGACATGGGTTTAGTTCCTGGATCAGGAAGATCCCCTGGAGGAGGAAATGGCAACCCACTCCAGTATTCTTGCCTGGGAAGTGCCACGGACAGAGGAGCCTGGAGGGCTACAGTCCATGGGGTAGCAAAGAGCTGGACATGACTGAGCGACTGAGCACGTGAGCGCACACAACACAAAAATAATCCAACAGCATGTGCAGAGTATAATCCTTTTGCAAGAGGATTTTCAACCAGCCTAGCTAACAACTGTTTTAAATTATTTGAAAACCCACTACAAAGGAGAGGGACTTATTCTAGATTTGAGAATTTGCTATGGCTGTGATCACATTTCTGACCTAAACATGGACAGCATCATCAAAAAGTGGCATTTAGTAACAAATTGTATCCATGGCTTATAACCTTCTTTTTCCAACTCACTGAGATTGACCTGATGTGCTACAGTAGAGCAATACCTACTCATACATTTCTGTGGTCTATAAAATATGGGTTACCCAGAACAGGATTAGAATACCTGAGAAATATTTCCCAGTGTACACATTTTTAATGTAATCTCATAGGAAATCCTCATTCCATCCTGTTGCTTCAAACACAAGTTAGTATTCTTAGCTTAACTCCAAATTATATGTAAAACTCTAGTTCAGACACTCACACTTTAATTTAAAAGTAAACCTGGTGGCCACAAAAACACTTCAAACTCAAGAAGTCTCCAGTGAAACAACAGGTTTCAAATCCTCCATCCCATAGTTACATCTATATTTTCTATCTTGTTTCCTAGGACTCACACAAGAACAAAAACCAAAATCTGAATTTTATTTAAAACTTTTCCTCATCTCTTTCTAGACTCATCCTGGGTCACTTAAGGACCTTGGCTCTTTCCATTCAGGACATCCACATTCCCTTCCTTGTGCCTTGAAGTCCTTCTCTTGCTGGGAAAATCAGAGACAATCAGAGATGATCAACTGGTTCTTAATACCGAGGGTCAGAAATGGCACAAACTGGTCACATGACTTCACTCAGATGCAAGGAGCCCAGAAAATTTAGTCTCCCTATTTGACAAGAATAGAATCACATGGGTGTTAGTGAATGTCCTGGATCTTCACCACAACTTCTATCTTCTGTAGTGATTTTTCAAGTTTCATTGCTGCTGATAGTGGTTAGTGATGTCTTTCTCTACTTTTCTGAGTCTTTTTATTTTATGTTTGATCACGAATTTTGTGTACTCTTACTTTCCTTGCCCTTCTCACCTGCCACCTTCAATGTTTGGTGTATAAATTATTATATAATCATTTTTACATAATTAATTTCTCTAGTTTTGATATTTATCATCATTTCTAAAACTTCTCCAATCTTAAGTTCTGGAGCTTGCTTCATCTCTTTGTTTTTTAGATAACATTATTGGAAAAATTTTATAATTACAGTTAAATAAATAAATGAGCTACATGTTCTCTTAGTGCTCGTGTGGTCGTTGTGTCTGACTCTTTGTAACCCCATGGACTGTAACCTGCCAGGCTCCTCTGTCCACGGAATTTTACAGACCAGAATACTAGAATGGATTGCCATTTCCTTCACCAGGGGACCTTCCCAACCCAGGAACTGAACCCAAGTCTCCTGAGTCTCTTGCATTGGCAGTCAAATTCTTTACCATTATGCCACCTGATTTTTGCTTAAATAAGAACATGTTTCTGCTATCTTTGCACATTCTCTTTTACCTACATAAGAAAAGTTTCTGTCATATTTGCACATAAATATAATGACTTAGATGTGTATGAAATTCTTGGATCAAAATATTTTACCTCAGAACTTCTTGAAATTTTTCCATTGTCTTCCACATTTAATGTTTCAGAAGATAAGTTTGAAAGTTGCCTGATTCTTTTTCTCCTTTGCAGATTGTCTTTTCGATTTAGTTGATTTTCAAAATGTCATAAGTTTCTGTATGTCTTTGGATATGTTGCCATTATTTTTGCTAATACTGTATATTAATCTATTCAATTTCTGGATATAAAACTTCATTTTGAGTCATGTTTTATGGGACATTTTAGATCCATGATTATTTATCCCATTTATTTTTCAAGTCAATTAGATTTTCTATTCTCTATTTTCAATATCTATAAATTTTGACTTTCATTGCCTTCTTCTTACTCATTTTCCTTTTTACTTTTTCATATTGTTCATTTTTAACTCAGTATTTTTTCTGCTTCCAGTGCAGATTTTAATTCTGACAAGCTTTTTAGGTTTTATTGCTTTCTTTTCTTCTTTAAGAAGGTAATTTAATATCTCTGTTTTGACATCTGTCTTTTCATAATTACAGCTACATGTTTCCTAAAGCATCTTTTTCACAAAGGCATGTCCCTTTTGTTATTTTTAAGAACATCATGCAAATGTTTTATAACACTTCCACTGATTCACATAGAAGTAGTATATGAAAAACAAATTCTCCTTTTAAGGTTCTAGAAAATGTTTCACTTATGCTATTATAAGAAGCCTTGTAACTCATGTTTTTCTTTTTTAAAAAGGAGAAATATGTTCCGGTCCAGTTTTTATCAATCCACAGGGAGGGTGGGATTTTCTGGGAAACTTCTCATACCAGTTATTTCAATTTGAACAGTGTTCCGCTCTCAGAGTCAACTCAAGGTCAGCAACCTTGAATTTTGCGCTGGTCTGTAGAACTGAAGATGTATCTTCTGTCTCTAAGATGGTTTGCTGTCTTAGAAAGAGCCCACTGACATTTGAAAACCTTGTTTGAACAATGTAAAAGGACACTTCTGTGCATGTACCGCTCCCAAAACTTTTCATAAAAAAAACCTAGGAATATGAAGATGATTTAATCTGTTTAATATGTTTCAACTAGTTTTCTGTGTTTTGGCCTCTGCACTGTAATGTCAATGAAGGGAGAGAGTGGCAAGCTGAAGCAGATGTTGGTGAGAAGCAGGGTGGTGCAGAAATCTGGCATTATTGCCTGGAGATGCTGCCTGCTTCTGGTTAGAGGAGCCTCTCTCTCATGCAGTAAGATATAACTAGTGGAACTGAATTCCATCTTTTCCTTTCTTCTTTGGGACAACAGATTTTGTTCTATTTCGAGGAGGTGACATATGGCACATGACTAAGAATGAGCATTTAATGGCATTTCATCCACATATTGATATATGATCCTCACTCATCTTGAACTTACTGTGCTAGTCCCAATATTTTCAATGTATATACACAAGTTCATTCATTGGAACTTGACAGAAGAGATTTCAGGCGCATTTAATAACTGTGATTAAAGACCCATTTATATTTTTAAGTAGAATTTGAAAGTACTTCCTTAATATTATATCTTTACGACTTGAATTTCTAAACAGCCTGCTCATGTAGCAAACTAAAATACAAGATGAACTTCAAATCTGCCATATCTTTGCTGCCATAAATTAATGAAACTAAAATACAAGATGAACTTCAAATCTGCCATATCTTTGCTGCCATAAATTAATGAGGAATAGTACTGTAGAGCAGCAGAAAATAATTCTAATGATAGAAGGAACTTTTACTCTCACAGAACCTAGTTGCTTTGCTACACTTGATGAATGTTATCATTTGGAAAAATATTGAGAGACATGAAGAGCCGATTCCTGAAAATGCGTAATAATGGCCTCGTTATTAAAGATGCTGACATTTGTGACAGCAGAGAAAAGAAACATTTCAATTCCCAGAGTTTTCCAAAGTAATTACTAAAGATCGCTTACTATAAATTCTTTCAACTATACTGATATACCAGACCTTTCTAACTATTGCTGGATGTTAGTTCAGTGCGGTAGTGCATTCAGGAAATAAAACAAAACAAAACATCAAATCAACATTCAGTTTTTGTGTAAGACCCCCAAGATTTTAACGAACAATGATTCTTAAAAGAAAGTCATACAACTCCCCAAACCATATTCCTTTCCATGGCCATACCCAGAATCTCATATACTTGAGACACTGTACTTCAATAACCATGCAGAGAAATGCCACCTTTCCCCACCCCCATCCTTGCTTAATTTTGTGGAACAATTTTAACACAAGCTTTTACATACAATTCAGGAACTTTCATATACAAAACTCCACCTTTGTAATCCTGATACAAATCAAGGTGATAGATCCTGCTTCAGATCTTCAAAAGCAATGTTAATGTAAGCAGAGCAGTAATTGCTTCCTAGCTAAGAAAATATGGGTATGGGGTGTTCTATATCTTCTTTTCAAAGCATCATGGTAGGAAGATCACAAAAAGCAGAACTTAGGGCAAGAATGGAGAAATTGTGCGGAAAGGGAAAAAGAAAACAATAGACTGGACTTTGAAAGAGCTTGTCTACATCACAGAGATACATGAACTAGGAGAAAAGGATGAGAACCTTGATCAAAATTCAGATATCATCCTAGGATCCTTAAGGAGAACATACTACATTACTCTGGTACATCAAAAGTGTACATAATAGGGTAGCTGTCTAAGCAATCTTCCAGGTGTTTATCAGCAGATTTTGTTAGCAATTCTAAAAATTCTCAAGTTTTAGCATCTGTGTCAGGACATACCCTCATCTATATTAGCATAGATTTCTTCTTTAGAACCATTACTTATGAACAGAGGTTTTTGTTTTGTCTTTGTTTTTGTTTTTTTGCCCTGTACTGCATATTTTTACTTTACTCTTAATTTCCTTTTTCAAGTATTAATCAAAGTTTTGAAGATTAGTTGAATACTTATAAGTAGTATAGTTAAAATATTTAAAGGAAATTAAAAAGTTTATTTTCCTGTGAAGTTAAGAGTCTATGCAATTAATTATGAGATACAGATAGAATCAACTTTGTTAAAAAAAAATAATAATAATAAAACCCAGCATTTTTCTAAGGAAAGTTCTGCAAGCTTTCCCCTTTTCTCATTCTAGGAATAGCTAATGATAGAGTGTATTCTCTGTCTTTCCCCCCTGGGCCCTTTTATATCAGCTACACTTACAGTGCACTGTGTTTATTGTTAACAGCTTTTCAAGACCTACAAGGTGATGTTGAGTATTATACACTTTTTTGGAGTTCTGCTACCTCCAATGAATCTCGAAAAATCCTCCCAGATGTAAACTCTCACGTCATTGGCCACTTAAATCCAAACACAGAGTATCGGATTTCCATCTCTGTTTTCAACGGAGTCGCCAGCATAAACAGTGAAGTGCTGTATGCAACCACTTGCGATGGGGGTGAGTCCAGATTTCAAGGGAAACTCGGCTTCAGAGATGCGAATGCAATTGATTGATTCTCGCTGAGGTTGAGATCAGTCATCCTTCCATTATAAAATTTCCGGTGTTGGAGGGAAGGGGGTTGGAGCTAAAATGCTTAAGTGCTGGCTGTCCTCAAGTGGCAGATCAATAAGTGGTCCCACAGAGACAGCTGCAAGGCTCCAATCACTGGGTATTAGCCCAGTTTGTTCCTGTTCTTTTCAGCCTGTGCTTAGTTGGGAGCTGAATTCACATCAATACATGGTGACATTTAGAAACATTTTTTTAAGAATTGCTTTCAGAAGCAGGATGCTTTTCACAACGACAGCCCAGCACAGGGATGGCCCTCCCTGAGTCACCAGAAATGGTAGGTGGAAGTTCAGCCACTGAGAAAAATTGCCTGTGACTCATTTCTAAGCCACTTAGCAAGGGGGAGGAAGCGAGGGAAGCAACTTGTGAATCTGAAATGTGTTTGGAATGGTCTTTCTAATCTTTTTGGCTTTATAAAGTCTCATTATAAACATTATAATATCATTACCTCCCAAGCAAGCGTTCCAGGTCATTAGCAGAGCACTTTAAGTGTGGAACCCGTTTCCCTTCGTGGTGCCAAAGGTCGACACCTTTTGTTTATAAAATAGAATGGATCACAAGGACAATTTTTCAACTAGTTAGGATGGGCTCTTATGATAAAAATAGGTCTTCGCATAGTTATTTCTGACATGCTTGAGTAATTGTGTAATTTAACGCCAAGCAAGATTTTTTTTCCTAATGTTAGATTTCATCATTACCTATGGTAATCAACATTCAAAATCATTTACATAATGACAATATTGCATTATTGCTTCATATTGCTTGAGTTACAAGCTAGTAACATCAAATGATTTTTCACGTTCCACCAGCCGCGATATATTTGAGTTTTATTTTCTGCTTAAGGAGCAAATTTTCTTTTCTTTTTCCCTGGGAGGTATGGAATGAAGGGATGGGAAAAGAGACAAATAATAGATATGTGTTAGTGGTGCAGATGGGTGAATAATTTATCATCATATCCCACTGGTCACATAGTATTGAAGATTAGCACTATGCTGGTGGTATAAAGCATTTTACCACCAATTCTTATGGTTTCTAACTGAGAGTATAATAAGCCAATTTACAGAGGACTACAGACTGTGATAACTTCATCAGAGGAAAGCAGATAAGCAACAAACCCTTTGCTCGACCTAAATACTAATCTGCGTTTAATTTAACAAGTGCTTTTTCAGAGACAGCTGGAGTTTATTCAGTTTCTTCCTTTAATTCTAGAGCCTCAGGGCATGCTTCCTCCAGAGGTTGTCATCATCAACAGTACAGCTGTCCGTGTCATCTGGACAGCTCCTTCAAACCCAAATGGTGTTGTCACTGAGTATTCCGTCTATGTAAATAATCAGCTCTACAAGACTGGAATAAATGTGCCCGGGTCTTTCATTCTGAGAGAGCTGTCTCCCTTCACTGTCTATGACATCCAGGTTAGAACGTTGTTTTCCAATGGTTAAGCTTATGGGTGTGTTAAATAAAACTCACTGGGTTATGTCTCTTAGTGGATGCCTTCCACCTTGGTTACAGATTATTTATTTGGTGGGGAAGAAGAGAGAAAAGAGGGAAATTGATTGCTGTGGGCAAACACAGGAGTCGTTGGAGAGGAGATAATAGTAATATGGAAAGTGATGGTGAGGATGGTGATGGCATTTTCACTGGCAAAATGAAGCAGCTCAAGTGTTTGCAATCAGTCTTGCCAAGCAGTTTGCCTTTGTCCTGGTTCTTTTACTGACATCGGAATCAGAGTTAGCCTATGATTAGAGAGACATTCTTTCTTCTCCAATTTCACCATTTACTAAATTTAATAGCTTTAGGGAAGTTTTATAACCTCTCTTGGTGTCAATTGTCTCTTTTGTAAGAACAAAGGACTAGATGATTTAAAGCATTCTACTAACCTCTAGAATTCTGTAATTCTGGATGTAACAACAGCAAAAATAAATGAATATGTGCCAGACAAAAATATAAAAAAATTGTATTCAAGCATGAAAGAAAAATGTCTGTTCACCCTTCAACAAATGTTCAATGACCCTCACCTGTATGAAAACAATTATATTTAAATTTTTTGCATTTGGTCCTCTTTGAGGATCTAATGAAGTCAGTGTACACTCTCCTAGAAAAGTATGTATATATTTATATGACAAAAGTTAACATGCAGTTTCGGAGAGTGCATTGACCATTTGAGAGTGAACTCTTAGGTCTCTTTGAGATCTACTGATCATAAAAGTAGAAAAAATATAAAGGACACCAAGGCATATAAAACAAGAAACTTATCCTCAAGAAATTGGGAATCTTGTTAGCAGGAGAATATAAAAGATAGCAAGGCTAAATGCAAAAATTAATGATAAAAACAATGTCTCAGAAGCTCAAAGTTTATAGAGAAGGGTTGCCATTTAGTAAATTTTTGAATAAACTGTGCACTTCTGGGGCTTCCCAGGTGGTACTAATGGTAAAGAACTTGGCCGCCAATGCAGGAGACATAAGAAACACAGGTTCAATCCCTGGGTTGGGAAGATTCCCTGGAGAATGGCATGGCAACCCACTCCAGTATCTCTTGCCTAGAGAATCTTCTGGACAGAGGAGTGTGATGGACTATAGTCCATAGCGTCGCAAAGAGTGGGACACCCTTGAAGCGACTTAGCATGCATGTATGCATGCTAGTCTGACTCTTTGTGACCCCATGGACTTTACAGTCTGTGAAATTCTCCAGGCCAGAGTACTGAAGTAGGTAGCCTATCCTTTCTCCAGGGGATCTTCCCAACCCAGGGGTTGAAATGGGGTCTCCTGCATTGCAGGCGGATTCTGTACCAACTGAGCTTTTGGGAAAGCCCAAAATTTATAACAACTTTGTAAATAATTTTCAGAAGATATTAAGCATGAAATTTTTATTTGACCACAGAAAACTTTTCACTGTCTCTGTTCATTAAGTGAACATTCCCCTATCCCCTGTTCCCACTACATTTGAAAATGAAACATTTGTAATCATCTAGTTACAACCAATGCATTAACCTCTCCCACTACTAGGCTTGGCATCCTAAGAAAATGACATATAAAGATATTTAGTAAAAGAAGAAAGGTACATTGCTTATTTTTTAGTACATTCCATGATTTCCATCTACCCACCTGAGTTTATCTTAGCATGGATCAGTGAACTGCTATTTCTCTTCATGACTCTTAGAGGAAATCTGTATGTAGATGTAGATCATTGATCACATTGTAAAATAAAAATCACATTCGAAATACCTAGAAATGCAGCTTAATGGACAAGTTAACATAGAAAGTTATGAAAGATTTACTGTATTTTCCTCTTTGGGGCCCTGGTGGAGAAAGCCAGTTGAGTCCTGGAAAGGCAGCATATTCATTTGCTTTATTAGGACTCAGAATACATCCAGGGTAGGGGGGTTGGGGGGGTTGTGGTGAGATCACTGGATTCTGTGCATGCATATCCAGCACCAGCCTTCTAACCATGAAGCAGGGGTGGATGTGTAAGCATTCCAGGCATGTTCCACTCTGACAGGCTTCACTCAGATCTGTTTGTTTGAGTTGCTAATGGCCTGAAGTGAAGAGAAGTGAAAGTTGCTCAGTTGTGTCCTTCTTTTTGCGACCCCATGGATTATACAGTCCATGGAACTCTCTAGGCTAGAATACCAGGAATCAGACCGGGGTCTCCTGCATTGCAGACAGATTCTTTATCAACTGAGCTATCAGGGAAACCCACTAATAGCCTGAAGAGAGTGTATTTTGATCTGATACAAGGAAACAGATGAGGAGACAAAAGACGAAATTAGAATCTCATACTTAAATTTTGTGATTGGTGACTAAGAAATTCTTAATAACTGTAAGTATATTTTTGTGACCCTCCTCCAAGTCCATAATGAAATAGTTATTGCATTACTGGAAATTTGATTTTTATCAAATTTCAAAAATTTGTAATAATGATGTCAAAGATAATTGGTCTCCATTTAAAATGTGCACTTAACTGATAGGCCTAATACTTTAAAACTAAGATTCTCTTTACTAACCTCCTCTATGAAATAGCCATTGATTTTAAAGCAGACATGTAGATGCACCACAACATCTGTTTTTTAATGAATCATTCTGCATAGACCTTTCTAAAGGGACTGCTCATTCAATTTTTTCTTAAATTTTTTCTCTTTAGTATTAATATGTAAACCTTTATATTTGTGTTTCATCTCCATGTTATACAACATAGCTGTAACACCAGAAATATGCCCCAAAGATGGAAACTTGGAATACTACTTTAGTAACAAAGTGAAAAAGTATTGACACATTTCTCTAAAATCAGAGTAAAAGCTTTCTAGAGAATCATTTGAATAAACCTAAGTAGTTTATAACTTAAAGATGTGCTTATTATTTAGATAATAAAACAATTAGGGTACAGTAAAGCCTGAATCAAATAATTTCATATCTTCTCAACTTGATCATATTCCTTGAGCTCTCTGACCCTTCTATTTGCAAACTTATGAAAACAGAGTTGTGAGGATTCATTAAATTATTTGTTTAAGTACCCATCATAATATTTGGCACATAAGAAGTTCAGTTGAGCTGATTTTCAGTTACTTCACTATGCATCATATAGTCATATATTTCCCAATATGTGTGAAGTTTTATTGTCATTAATACTATCACAGCAAGTATATTCATCTCCTTGTAAGTTATTTGGAATTTACTGAACATGCTTTAATGTTAGCTCAGAATACTATATGACATAAATAAATCACTCAACAGCATTATAAAAATATGCCTCAACTCCCAATTAGGTGTCTCATGAACAAAACAACATAACTACTATATACAACAAATTCCACATTTGTCTTTCCTCAAATGCCCATGGAAATTCAGAGAACTGCTTTGCTTTAAAGTTCAGTATTAGTGTTTAAGATTCATCAGCATGTAGTATCCTCCATTTATGTATTAGATACAGAAAGTAAATTATCATTGGTAAAAGTGCAGTTCCTCTTTGATTTAACCTTTAATGGAGAGCAGAAGGGTGTCACTTTATGGATGGTCCACAAGCAATCCCTTACATGTTCATCTGTCTCTCCCCTGCTCTTGTTGAATATGTTCTTTGTGTTACTAATGCTTGATGAACTCAATTTCTAATCTTTAGTTATTCCACCCTCGGTTTTTATTCAGATTAGGTGGCAGAATTAAAGGGTGAGTGATGAGTTTCTGCTGTGATTAAGGTAGAAATACAATTGCAGCTGGAACAAATGGATATAAAATAGCTCAGCCATATTGAAAGTCTTCCCTAGACCTCATTTTTCTTCCATTAGAGATTAGCACTGAGGCTATTTGTTGTCAAGTGTCAAGGCTTCCAGAAAATATCATCATTACCCTACCTGGTTATAGATCCAGAGAATAGTATGCAGTGATAACATATTATGCTTGCCAACTGTCAACTAAGCATCTTCCCTTCTTCCTTAGTTGTGCTCCAAAGAGATGAATATGTCTGTCTGTTTCTGAATAGTTGGAACTAGAAACTAAACATTACCATTTGAATCACTATATCAATTGTCTCAGGCTCATTTCCAGACTCTATTTTGAGTTTGTTCCACTGGACTCAACATAAAACATTAAGACTTAGTAAACCCCAAGATGCTGTAGAGAACTATAAGAAACACCTGTGAAATGAGAGTGGGTGGGTTTCAGTCCATCAGCAGTCTATATTTTGAAAGTAGTTGCAATTATTGTTTTCTAAACTAACATTTGCAGGTTGAAGTCTGCACAAAATATGCCTGTGTAAAAAGCAACAGAACCCAAATCACCACTGTGGAAGATACTCCAAGTGATATACCGACTCCTACAATTCATGGCATCACTTCAAGGTACCAATTCTTTATCAATTAATCTAAAGAACTGATCATAAGCAATTAAAATAAAAATCAAAGCTATCATTCCTGCCATGACAATCTCATTTAGTATGTGTGTAAATCAAATTTTTGATATTATTAGGTATTGATCCTCAATGGACACATCCCCTAACATTTAAGCTTTGATTTTTCTGATTGTCCAGCTTCACTTCCTTTTACTTGGTAATCTGTGAAAAATGTTGGAGTGCATGGAAAAGTTGTCCTCCAGTAAATTCTTTTGTGAGGCAAATAATACAGTTTTAATTAGAATGACTACCTCTTAATTTAACCTCTTTGAAAGAAATTAGACTTAGGTATATCAGATTTTTCTAAAGCTAGAAATAGCTGTAAAATAATTAGGGAAGATAAATTATTTGATAACCTTTACAATTGTATCAGATTCTTCATGGAATCCCTTTATTTTTGTGTACTCTTTTGTTGCTGAGCAATGACCATGGTTTGAAAGTGATCCTCTTTCAATTCAAAATTAGCAATTTAAGAGGAAAAAAAATGTAACATCAAGGTTTCCAAGTCAAAAGTAATATGAAATTTTGACCTCTCTGTGTCAAGTCAAGGGTAGAGAAAGAAATCTGAGTATTCCCACATCATATTTTTGCCCTAACCAAATGAACTGACTTTCATCTACACACACACGCACACACACAGTTACATCCCATATACACACATGCACACTGACTGAAATAATCAACATGTTATAAAATATTTCAATTCTGAAGGATTCCTTTATGACATATTGAAAATGATAGGTTTTTTAAAAATCATTTCAAAAATAGTCTATACTGATTTGGAGAACTAGTGGTTAAAATAATTAGAAAAACTCAAATAATTGAATTCTTAGATGTTCAGGGCAAAAATACTCCTTTCTTCTTGAGTATATCTTCTATCAAACACATGATGATATCTGTCTAATGTGGGGTGCATGCATGCTAAGTCATTTCATTGGTGTCTACTCTGTGATCCTATGAACTGTAGCCCTCCAGGCTCCTCTCTCCATGGGATTCTCCAAGCAAGAATACTGGAGTGGGTTGCCATGCCCTCCCACAGCTCATGTGGGATATGTTAACTAATCGATAATTCACTCAACAGATTTTTCTCATCTATCCACATGATTGCCTACCTTTTCGGGGGGAAATGGTCAAGCATAAGGGACACCAGAGCCCTTTATTTATTTTTTCAGCAAACATGCTTGTGGGTATAGTAATATAAGAGGCAAAAGTAATACAAAGTAGTGTAAGATAGGGCTCTAAATTTTCACAGTTCCGGTCAACTGTGGGAGACGTTGCCCTAAACAAACATTTATAGAACAGAGAGAAAAACACTGTAATAAAAAAGTTTATAATGTGCAAGAAGTGAATTAAAAAAAAACAAAAACTCAACTCTACTCATAATCATCAGTGAAGACATCATGAAAGATGTGACATTTGAGTTCATTCTAAAGAACTCAAGGAAGAAGTATAAATAGGTAGGTGGATGTTGTCAAATTTCTTGTCTGTTAACATCCCCATGACTCAAGCCTAGGTGAATGGCATAAGGGAATATGTCTTAGATTACATATTTATATGTAGCTAAAAATGTGTAAGGTTTTTCAGAAATTGAGCAAATATCCATTTGAGGCTGTCTCTAAGATATCTTTAAGAAGGTTCTTGTGGATGACAACAGAAAAAAATATTTTTAGTTGGGTTTAAAGATTGCTTCTCCCCAAATATATTAAATTGGTGCCAAAAATAATTAAAAGGGCATATTTATTTTTTTAAAAGAGCAAGAAAAATGACAAAGCAGATGGCAACAAGAGAAGGTAGATTTTTAACACAATTATGAAAGCAAAATTTGCCTTGGGAGATGCACTTGCCAAAGTGGTAGTTAGCAGAGGGAGATGATGACACAAACAAACAAATTTACTCTGCAGAGAACCTCAGTGTCCGAGCACTTAACAGACTTTCAGGTTTGTAAATAAGGGCAGGAAGGGATAAAGTTCAAAGCTGAAATCATGGGATTAGCTGAAAGTCTTAAAAAAAAAAAAAAAAAAAAGAGTGGTTGGGATCTATAATTAGTCGGGGTTCGCCAGGGAAACAAAACCAAATGTGAAAACTCAGGAAAGCTTGGGGTCTAGTCCCAGTCCATGTCCAAAGTTTTGAGAATTAGAGGAGCTAATGGTATAAATCTTGGTCCAAATGTGAGAGTGAGAGAAGATTGATTGGATCAAGTAGTCAATCAGAGAGGAGGAATTCTACCTTCCTTCATCTTTTTCTTTTGCTCAGATCCTCAACTCATTGGAGGGTTGAGGGTAGAACCCACCTACACTGTGAAGAGCAATCTGCTTTATTGAGCCACAGATTCAAATGCTTACCTCATCAAAAACAACCCTGCAGACACACCTAGAAATCATTTTTAACCAAATGTCCTCGCCCTTGTGACCCAGTTAACTTAACACAAAATTAGCCACTACAGAATTCAAGGTCCCCTACCTCTATATTATTCATCACAGCATTGATTTCTCTTTCTCCTTGTGGCATATTCCACCAGCAGAAGATCAGAAGTTTTTTTCTCAAGAAACTGGACAGAAGTATTTAGGAATTAGGGCTACTAGGCACAGTGGAAATCTGGAATGAGGGACAAAGGTAAAAATCATGATAACATATAGACTGCAATTAGAATGATGGTGCCTCCGCTGCTTTCCCCAGCTCTGGTTTTACAAACAAATAACCAGTCATAAATGTTTCCATACAGAAGGGCATTCTTCTCTGAAAAAGTCTGAGTGACTCCAAATAAAATACTTCCATAAACTAGCAGATCAGGATCCCCTAATAGGAAAGATAACTCGACACCTGGTCACACAGTAGGGAATTTCATCAATCAACAAGCCCCACTCGTATATAAATCTTCTTGTCACCTTTTTTATCTCAAAGATGAAAAGAAACAAAATTAAAACAGAGAAATAATTCAATAGACATAGAGACAATGCAAGATGAGGAAAAAAATACATAACAACCTTAAAGGGATAAAAAGACATCCTCTATATATAAAATAACACTAAAAAAAATCCTACTTGGAAAAAATCAAAGTAAAGCAGGACTTTGAGGAGGGATATCTCATGGAAATTTTCTTAATTTTTAATTAACTGAATTAAAACTTTGGAAGGAAGTTTAGTCTCTGAAAGTGAAAAAAAATCAAATATGTTACTAAAAAAGAAATTAAGAAAAATCTTAAAATCCAGGAAATCAACTATTTGGATAGTAAGGGTTCCAGAAAGAGAGAAAAGAGGAAAAAACGGGAAGAAAATAAAGATGACAAGAAAATATTCCCAAATCAAGATACCAGTAAGTAGATTCCAAGGTGTTATAGATGCCAGACAAATGACTGGATCATAACCACATAAGGGGATATCATCTGGAGATTTCAAAGTGCCAGGTTAAAAAATTGCATTCAAACAGCTTCCAGGGAGAGAACACTATGGCAGAGCAGTAGGTGGACATGGAGTACATCTCTCCCCACGGATGCATCAGGAATGCACCTTCAGACACAGAAGTGCATGCAGAACACCAGCTGAGCAAAGACAGGAGTACCTGACCAGCAGAAAAGAATATGGAGACCCACACAAAACTCGGCAGGACGAAGGAACTAGGGGGGAAAACGGGAGTGTTGGGAGGACTGGTGGGTGTGCCCTAGGTGGGTGGCAGAACTGAAGCAGGGGTCTGAGCTCCACATCGGGGCAATTGTCTGAGTCAGAGGAGAAACATTTAAGGCTGAGAGTGAAACAGCTGATCTGTGGCAGCCTAAATGGAATGAGAATCAGACAGTCCTTGCTGCAGCCATACATTCCCTGGACAGGGACGCAAGTATGCTGGAAAGGGCAGTGGCTGGGAGCTGGAGTTTAGGGATTGTGGAGCAATCCCAGGGTGGGGGCTGCTGTTGAATGCGGAGATGGATCAAGGGGATGTGGGGGAGGAGATTGTGGTGGGAAAGGCCTGCGGAGGAAAGCCAGGCAGCCATGGAAGCAAGGCGATACTGCTGAGTCACTTGAGGGGGTGGAGCCATCACCATAGCCTCTCTCCCCCCAACAGCCAGCATTGGCGGCTGAAACAATAGAGAGGCTGGCCCATCAAATGCCTGACACACTGAACTACAGAGTAGGACCCCACGCAGGGCGCCTCTTTAAGTGCCTGACACACAGATCCACAGAGTAGGACCCTAGGCAGGGGGGTCCCTCTATGTGCCTGAGGGGCCGAACAACAGAGAAGGACCTCTGAGTGCCTGAACAGGCAGAGTTATGGAGAAAGAGTGGCCAAAGAGGCCTTCTGGTCGCCAGCTACAAGAGGCTCAAGAAAAACTCTGCTAGGGCCATAACTCCTGTGGGGGAGGCAGTCCATGTCCCTGCACACTTAGCGCCGCCAGGATCCCTGAAAGCCAAGCGGCTGTGCCACCTTCACGCTCAACTCTCACTGGGGCAGAGCTGCCACAGGCCAAAAAAAGTCTTGTGTCTATGCACTCAGACTCACTTTGGTCATGTCCAAATCTTTGAGACCCTGTAGACAGTGGCCTGCCAGGCTTCTCTGTCAGGGGGGTTCACCAGGCAAGAATACTGGAGTGTATTGGCCAATAGTGGTCGCCACACCCTTCTAGAGCACTGTATTTCCTGCTGCCCTAGCTGCCAACCCCCTGAGTACCTGGTGCTGCCAGAACCCCTGCGGCCCAAGCAGCTGCACCACCTCCACACCTGGCCCTCACAGGGGCAAACCCAAGTCCTCCAGGGCAGCCTCAGGAGCAAACCCCAGTGACGACCCACATGCAGAGGTGGAAGTAAAGCCACAGTTGACAGCCAGGGTCAGTATGGCTAAGGAAGAAGACGCAAGACCTTCCCACCAGCTGGACCAGCTGCAGATTAAATCCACATGATCAACAAGGCGGGCTCTGTGTCTATGGAATATATAAAAGGACATTGAGAGCTCCCACAAAAAGAGCACACAGGAGTAGGACCAGGTTAGAATCTGAGCTGCCCCCACAGCAGGTCCAGAGATCCAACACTACAGTGTTGGAGGGCGTCCTAGGGAGGTGAGGTGGACTGTGACTCCCAGTGGGGGAAAGGATTCTCACAGCAGTGACTCCAGAAAAGCATTTATTATTCTTATGTTTTGACTTGTTCTGTAGATTCTTTTGGACTTTTTGTTCTTTCTTTTTTCTCCCCCTCTGTTGTAGTTGATTTTATTGGCACTATAAAATCTAATTAAGTTTTTGAGGTTTCTTTTTTTCTCAGTCACATTTTTTAGTTGTTATAAACCTTTGCCTCTACATTGCTCTTTTGCAGTTCTGTGGAGTTTTCCTTTTTTCTTTTTTTTTTTTCTTTTCTTAATTTTTTAGACCTTTTCCCCCCCTACATTTATTACTTTGTTTGCTTTTCCTACTGTTCTTTCCCCCTTGCAGTTAATTTTTAATGTATATAAATGTTCTTTATATATATATATATATATATATATATATATATATTTAACTTTGCATATCTATTCTTTCTTTTCTTTCTTTCCTTTTCTCACAACATATTTGTTAATTTTATTTTCATTGCTTTATTCCCCAATTGGCACCTTGCTTTAGATTTGTTTTCCAGTTTGTGCTTCAGTTAGTTTTGTTCTTAACAGTTAGATATAATTTTTGGTTTCCTTCATTTCCTGGGTCAATCTATTGTACTTTATTTTTGTTGAACTGTTTTGATTTTGCATACGGTCATATATGTGTATGTGTATATTCAGTCACACTTTTTATTGTTGTTATAAACCTCTGTTTCTACATTGGGCTTTTGCAGTTCTGCAGAGTTTTCTTTTTTTTTTTTTTTTTTTTCTTCTTTTTTCTTTTCTCCTTTTTATAATTTTAATTTCTAATTTCTTTAAACCTATTATATTTTTTCTACATTATTCCTTTGTTTGCCTTTTGTACTCTTCTTTTCCCTTGCAGTTAAGCTTTAAAGTATATAAATCTTCCTCATCTCCCTCTATTTAACTTTGCATATCTGTTTTTTCTTTCCTCTCCTCTCAACATATTTGTTAGTTTTGTTTTCATTGCTTTATTCCCCACTTAGCACATTTATTTAGTTTTGTTTTCCAGTTTGTGCTTTAGTTAGTTTTGTTCTTAACTGGTGGTTATAATTTTTTTATTTCCTTTGTTCACTGGGCCAATCTATGGTACTTTATTTTTGTTGACTGTTTTGACTTTGGTCATGGGTGTATATGTATATGTACTTATTCCAATATTTTAATTATTATTTGCCTGATTTTGTGACTGCCATTTGGCTGGGGTTCATCTTTGGTTCCTCATTTTTGGGTATTTGTTTTAATCTCACTTAATGCTATAACAAACCACTTGTGGACTCTTCATTTCTGACCAGAGATCAAGCTCTGAGTCTTTGGAGTGGGAGCACTGACTCCAAGACCCTAGACTACCAGAGAACTAACCCTAGGAATTATCAAATAGAGAGAACTCACACCAAGGAAACTGCCTGAATACAAGACACGGCATCACCCAACAACCAGTAGCACCCTGTGCAGGAAGGCTCATGTCAACAACAAACAAATCAAAATACAAACCCAATCATCAGCAGATAGGATTACCGCCTCACCCAGCCTTACCCATCAGAGGAAAAACAAACAAACAAGCAAGCAACAACAACAACAACAACTCAGTACAAATCTCACCCTATATGAAGCTTACACAAATCACTGACCAACTTTAGGAGGGCAGAAACCAAAAGGAAGAAAGAATTCAACCATGAAACCTGGGAAAAGGAGACCTCAAACCCAATAAGTTAAAAAAAAAAAATCAGTGAAGGGCAGTGAAATATTACACAAATGAAGGAACAAACTAGAAACACAGAAATCCAAATAAGAGGATTGGATTCAGAAATCCAATGAAGAGGAAATAGGCAAACTACCTGAAAAAGAATTCAGAATAATGATAGTAAAGATGATCAAAAAGCTTAAAAACAAAATGGAGAAAATTCAAGAATCAATTAACAAAGACCTACAAGAATTAAAGAATAAGCATACAGAGACAAACAACACAATTACTGAAATTAAAAATACTCTGCTGCTGCTGCTAAGTCGCTTCAGTAGTGTCCGACCCTGTGCAACCCCATAGATGGCAGCCCACCAGGCTCCCCCGTCCCTGGGATTCTCCAAGCAAGAACACTGGAGTGGGTTGCCATTTCCTTCTCCAATGCTTGAAAGTGAAAAGTGAAAGTGAAGTCGCTCAGTCGTGTCCGACTCGTAGCAACCCAATGGACTGCAGCCTATGAGGCTCCTCCATCCATGGGATTTTCCAGGCAAGAGTACTGGAGTGGGGTGCCATTGCCTTCTCCAAAAAATACTCTAGATGGAGTCAATAGCAGAATATCTGAAGCAGAAGAAAGAATCAGTGAACTAGAAGATAAAATGGTGGAAATAATTTCCAAAGAGTAAAGTCAAAAGAATGAAAAGAACTGAGGATAGCCTCAGAGACCTCTGGAACAATATCAAACACACCAACATTTGAACTATAGGGGTCCCAGAAGAAGAGAAAAGAAAGCGTATGAGAAAAGTTTTGAAGAGATTATAGTTGAAATTTTCCCCAACATGGAAGAGGAAATAGTCAATCAATTTCAAGAGACACAAAGAGTCCCATACAAAATAAACCCAAGGAGAAACACACCAAGACACTATTCAAACTAACAAAGACTAAACACGAAGAAAGAATATTAAAAGCAGCAAGGAAAAAGCAAAAAGTAGCATGCAATGGAAACCCCATATGCTGAACAACTGATCTTTCAGCAGAAACTCTGGCAGGCCAGAAGAGAACAACAGGATATGTTTAAAGTACTGAAAGGGAAAAATCTACAACCAAGATTACAGTACCCAGCAAGGATCTCATTCAAAATTGATAGAGAAATAAAAAGCTTTTCAGACAAGCAAAAGTTAAGAGAATTCAGTACCACCAAACCAGTTTTACAACAAATGTTAAAGGGATTTATATAGTCAAGGAATACAAGAGAAGAAAGATGGTAATGATAACCCTATATGCAAAACAGAAAAAGAGACACGGATGTACAGAACAGACTTTTGGATTCTGTGGGAGAAGGCAAGGGTGGGATGTTTTGAGAGAACAGCATCGAAACATGTATATTATCTAGGGTGAAACAGATCACCAGCCCAGGTTGGATGCATGAGACAAGTGCTCGGGCCTGGTGCACTGGGAAGACCCAGAGGGATTGGTAGAGAGGGAAGTGGGAGGGGGGATTGGATGGAGAATACATGTAAATCCATGGCTGATTCATGTCAATGTATGACAAAAACCACTACAATATTGTAAAGTATTTAGCCTCCGACTAATATAAAAAAAAAAAAAAAAAAAAGAAATACAAGAGAAGAAAAAAGATCTACACAGTCAACCATAAAAAATTTAAAAAATGTCAATAGGAACATATACATCAATAACTACTTTAAATGTAAATTAATTAAATGTTCCAATCAAAAGACACAGACTAGCTGAATGGATGCAAAAACAAGACCCTTGCTGTCTACAAGAAACCCACATCAGACCTCAAAACACATATAGACTGAAAGTGAGAGGATGGAAAAATATATTCCATGCAAATGGGAAGCAAAAGAAAGCTGGAGTAGCAACCCTCATATCAGACAAAATAGACTTTAAAATGAAGATTACAAGAGATAAGGAAGGACACTACATGATGATCAAGGGATCAATCCAAGAGGAAGACATAACAATTGTAAGTATCTATGCACCCATCATAGGAACACCTCAATACATAAGACAAGCACTAGCAAACTTAAAAGGAGAAATTGACAGTAACACAGTCATAGTAGGAGAGTTTAACACCCCAATCACACCAATGGTCAGATCATCAAAACAGAAAATTAATAAGGAAACACAAGTCTTAAATGATACTTTAGATGAGATGGATCTCATTGATATCTTCAAGACATGCCATCCAAATGCAGAAGAATACACCTTCTTTTCAAATGTACATGGAACATTCTCCAGGATAGATCACATCTTGGGTCATAAATCAAATCTCAGTAAATTTAAGAAAATTGAAATCATATCAAGCATCTTCTCCAACCACAACGATATGAAACTAGATATCAATTACAAGAAAAAACTGTAAGGAACACAAACACATGGAGATTAAACAACACATTTCTAAATAACCAATTACTGAAGAAATCAAAAGGAAAATAAAAGAATTTCTAGAAACAAATGCCAATGAAAAAATGACAGCTCAACACCTATGGGATGAAACAAAAGCAGTTCTAAGACGGAATTTTACAGCAATACAATCCTACTTCAAGAAACAAGAAAAACATCAAATAGACAACCTAACTTTACACTTAAAATAACTGGAAAAAGAAGAACAAAAAAGCCCTAAAGTTATTAGAAGGAAAGAAATCATCAAGATCCAAGCAGAAATAGATGAAAAAGAAATTAAAGAAACAACAGTAAAGATTAATGAATCTAAAAGCTGGTTCATTGAGAAGATAAACAAAATGGACAAATCTCTAGCCAGACTCATCAAGAAAAAAAGAAGACTCAAATCAACAAAATTGCAAGTGGGAAAGGAGAGGATACAAAAGACAATGCAGAAATACAAAGGATTATAAGACTATTATGAGTGATTATATGGCAATAAACTGGATAACCTGGAAGATATGGACAGATTCTTAGAAAAGTTCAATCTTCCAAGACTGAATCAGGAAGAAATAGAAATTATGAACAACACAATTACAAGCACTGAAATTGAAGCTGTGATCAAAACATCTCCTAAAAGCAAAAGCCCAGGACCAGATGGCTTCACAGGAGAATTCTGTCAAACTTTTAAAGGGCTAATGCCTATCCTTCTAAAGCCCTTTCAAAAAATTGCAGAGGAAGGAGCACTTCCAAACTCATTCTATGAGGCCACCATCACCCTGATACCAAAACCAGACAAAAACAGCACACACAAAAAAACAACAGGCCAATATCACTGATGAACATAGCTGCAAAATCCTCAACAAAATTTTAGCCAGCAGAATTCAGCAACACATCAGAAAGCTCATACACCATGATCAAGTTGGGTTTATTCCAGGAATGCAAGGATTCTTCAACATACACAAATCAATCAGTGTGATTTATCAGTTAACAAATTGAAAGATAAAAACCATATGACCATCTCAATAGATGCATAAAAAGCCTTTGACAAAATTCAGCACCCATTTATGATTAAAACTCTTCAAAAAATGGGCATAAAAGGAACCTACCTCAACGTAGTAAAGGCTATATATGATGATAAGTCTACAGCAAACATTATTCTCAATGGTGAAAAACTGAAAGCATTCCTCCTGAGATCAGGAACAAGACAAGGGTATCCACTTTCACCACCATTATTCAACATAGTTCTGAAAGTCCTAGCTACAGCAATCAGAGAAGAAAAATAAATAAAAGGAATCCAGAGTGGAAAAGAAGAAGTAAAGCTCTGACTTTTTGCACTTGACATGATACTGTACGTAGAAAACCCTAAAGATTGTATCACAAAATTACTAGAGCTAATCAGTGAACTTAGCAAAGTTGCAGTGTACAAAATCAATACACAGAAATCACTTGCATTTCTATATACTAACAATGAAAAATCAGAAAGCGAAATTAAGGAAACAATCCCATTCACCATTCAAACAAAAAGAATTGTATATCTAGGAATAAACTCACCTAAGGGGACAAAAGAACTGTACACAGAAAATTATAAGATACTGATGAAAGAAATCAAAGATGACATAAACAGATGGAGAGATATTCCATATTCCTGGGCAGGAAGAATCAATATTGTGAAAATGATTATATTATCAAATGAAATCTATGGATTCAATCAGATCCCTTTCAAATTACCAATGGCTTTTTTTCACAGAACTAGAACAAAAAATTTCACAATTCATGTGGAAACACAAAAGACCCCAAATAGTCAAAGCAGTCTTGAAAAAGAAGAATGGAGCTGGAGGAATCAACCTTCCTGAGTTCAGATTATACCACAAAGCTGCAGTTATCAAGACACTATGGTGCTGGCACAAAAACAGAAATATAGACCAATGGAACAAGATAGAAAGCCCAGAAATAAACCCATGCACCTATGGGTACCTTATTTTTGACAAAGGAGTCAAGAATATGCACTGGGACAAAGAAGCCTCTTCAATTAATGGTGCTGGAAAAACTGGACAGCTACATGTAAAAGAATGAAATTAGAACACTTCCTAACACCATACACAATGATAAACTCAAAATGGATTAAAGACCTAAATGTAAGACCAGAAACTATGAAACTCTTAGAGGAAAACATAGGCAGAGCACTCGATGACATAAATCAAAGCAAGATCCTCTATGACCCACCTTCTAGAGTAACAGAAATAAAAACAAAAACAAGTGGGGCCTTATTAAACTTAAAATCTTTTGCACAGCAAAGGAAACTATAAGCAAAGTGGAAAGACAACCCTCAGAATGGAAGAAAATAATAGCAAATGAAACAACAGACAAAGGATTTATTTCCAAAATATACAAGCAGCTCATACAACTCAATACCAGGAAAACAAACAACCCAATCAAAAAGTGGGGAAAAGACCCAAACAGACTTTTCTCCAAAGAAGGCATACAGATGGCTAACAAACACGTGAAAAGATGCTCAACATTGCCCATTATTCAGTCCAGTTCAGTCACTCAGAAATGCAAATCAAAGCTACAATGAGATATCACCTCACACCGGTCAGAATGGCCATCATCAAAAAGTCTACAAATAGACTGGAGAGGGTGTGGAGAAAGGGGAATGCTCTTGCACTGTTGGCGGGAATGTAAATTGATACAGCCACTATGGAAGACGTTATGGAGAGTCCTTAAAAAGCTGGGACTGAAACCACCATATGACATAGCAATCCCACTCCTAGGCATATACCCTGAGGAAACAAAAACTGAAAAAGACACATGTATCCCGTTGTTCATTGCAGCATTATTTACAATAGCTAGAACATGGAACCAACCTAAATGTCCATCAATAGGTGAATGGATAAAGAAGTTGGTGTACATATACAGAATGGAATATTACTCAGCCATAAAAAGGAATGCATTTGAGTCAGTTCTAAAGAGGTGGATGAACCTGGAGCCTATCATACAGAGTGATGTAAGTCAGAAAGAGAAAGATAAATGTTGTATTCTAATATATTTAAATGGAATCTAGAAAAATGGTGCTGAAGAATTTATTTACAGGGCAGCAATAGAGAAACAGACATAGAGAATAGTATGGACATGGGGAGAGGAGAGGAGAGGATGAGATCTATGGAAAGAGTGAGATGGAAACTTACATTACCATGTGTAGGATAGATAGCCAACAGGAATTTGCTGTATGGCTCAGCAAACTCAAGCAGGGGCTCTGTATCAGCCTAGAGGGGTGGGATGGGGAGGGAGACGGGAGGGAGGTTCAAAAGGGAGGGGATATATGTACATCTATGGATGATTCATGTTGAGGTTTGACAGAAAACAGCAAAATTCTGTAAAGCAATTATCCTTCAATAAGAAAATAAATAAATAAATAAATAAGTTTCCAGGAAGAAAAGACAGATTATGTACAAACAGCACTAGGAATTTGGATGGCATTATCAGACTATACACAGCAACATTCATTGCTAGGAAAACAATGAGATAATGCCTTAAATTCTAAATTAAAAAAAAAAACTTTCATCTTATTAGTCCATACTTAGTCAATATCAATTACATATTGGGTCAGAAGAGAGGCAACTTAAGGCATGTGAAGAGAAACAAATATATAGATTTTACTGAAAACTGACAAGAATGTGAAGAGAACTACCTAGTTTTAACAATGAGTTAAACTTCTGAAAATGTTCTGGGTTTTCTAAATTTATTTTTTAATTCTCTAATTTTTTAAAATTTGTTTTTAATTTACATACAGTAAAAGACATTCTTTTTTGCTTCACATTTCTATAAGTTTTAACAAATATATCAAGTTGTGTGAACACCACTACAATTAACATATAGCACTGTTGTTCCACTATGTCAAAATATTTCTTCACACTACTGCTTTATAGTCAGTTCCTCCTCCACCCTCCCCCATACTGAGAAAATACAGTTCCATTTCTGTACATTTGCCTGTTTCATGTTGTCACATAATTGGAGTCACACAGTATGTAACCATTTAATCCCGACTTCTTTCACTCTATATAATGCATTTAAGATTCATCCATTTTATCATAAATATCAATAGTTTGTTGATTTTTGGTACTAAATAGTATTCTATTGTATAAATATACCACAGTTTGTGTATCATTTGGGTAGGTTCCAATTATTGGTGACTATGAATAAAGTTGCTGTAAACATTTATGTACAGATTTTTATGTGAACGTAGATTCTCATTTCACCTGGGTAAATGATGAGTTGGACTGCTGAATCATAATAAGTTTATATTTTACTTACTTTATGAGAAACTGCCAAACTGATTTCCAAAGTGACTAGATACTGAATTTTGTTGAATACACTTTCTTCATATTAATTTGCTAATGTGTTTAATTACTTGATTGACTTTCCAATAATTAAGGCTCTATTATCTGAATAAAGCCCACTTGGTTGTGATGTATTTCCCTTTTTATATATTCCTGGATTCAATTTGCTATTATCTTGTTGAAGATCATGGTTATCCTTATAAAATATATTGAACTATTTTTATTTCTTGTAATGTCTTTGCCTGCTTTTGGTAAATGGCAATTCTGGGCCCAAAAATTAATCTGGAAAATATGTCTTCCTTTTCTATTTTCTGAAAGAGATTTTGTGAAAATGGTATTTATTTCTTAAATGTTGGTAAAATTTACCAGTGAAACTCACCTTTCGCTAGAGTTTTTCTTATCGAGTGATATTTTACTCAGAATTCAATTTCCTTAACAATGTAGGGTGATTCAAGCTATCTGTTTGTTCTTATGTGAAATTTGTTACCTTGTGTTTGCAAAGAACTGGTTTAATTTTATTGAATTTGTCCAATTTATGGACAGAAATTTGTAATATTTGTAGAATCTGCATTGATTTGCACCATTTCATTTCTGATAATAGTAAGTGTCTCTCAATCAATCTAGAGTTTTATCAATTTTGTGAATCTTTTCAAAGAACCATGTTTTGGTTTTATTGGTTTTCTCTATTGCTTTTTTTTCTATTTCATTAATTGATGATTTCTTTATTGATTTCTTTCTTCTTGCTTTGGGTTTATCTTACCCTTCTTTTTTTAGTTGCTTAGAGAGGAAAGCATGCATTATTGATTTGAGACCTTTCTTCTTTTTGACTAGAAAAAGTTAAGAATTTTCCTTTAAGCCATGCTTCAGATGAATCTCATGAAGTTTGAAATGTTGCATTTTATTTCATTTAATGTTTCAAGATAGTTTTTAATTTCCTTAATACTTCTGCTTTGACTCATGAATTATTTAGAAGTGGTTTGCTTAATTCCCAAATATTTTTTAGTTTTTTCAGACATATTTAAGATGTGAGTTTCTAAAGTCATCCTGTTATGGTCTGAAACATGGTTTTATTTTATTGCCTATAATGAGATCTATCATGGTGAATATGCTATGTGTACTTGAGGAGAATGTGTATTCTGCTGTTGTCAGAACATTTTATAAATGTCATTTAGGTCAAGCTGAGTGATCTGTACACGTAATGATTTCCTGCCTGGCTGTTCTATCAATTATTGTGAGAGGAATGTTGAAATCTCCAAATATAACTAGGGGCTTATTTATAATAGTTCTTTTCTTTGAACTCTCAGTTTTTGCCTCATGTATTTTGATGCTTTACTATTAGGTTCATGCACATTTAGGATTGTTATGTCTTGGTAAATTGACACTTTTATTGTTGTGTAACATTCCTTTTCCTTCCTGATAACTTTTTTTATCATCAAGGATATTTTGTCTGATAAATATATAGGCACTCCAACTTTCTTTGGATTACCGTAACTTTGAGTGATGTTGGAATATTTCCTGGATGCTTAAATATCAGGTTGTCATCATGTGTAGAAGGTTGGAGGTTTTGTTTCTTTTGGCAGGTGATCAACTTGGTTAGCTTCAGACTGAAATTTCTGTCTTGGCTTATGTGGTCGATGGCTCTAATATTAGTTCATTTTTCAAAAGTTTCACCATGCTGCTTTATGTCTGTCCCATTCATGCACCTCTCAGTGGCTTATCTGGTGTTTGGTTATGGGATTATGCAATGGTTCAGATCTCAAAGTCTTTGCTATGTGCTTATTCTTCCCTTTCACAGCTATTTGTAAGGCCTTCTCAGACAACCATTTTGCCTTTTTTGCATTTCTTTTCCATGGGGATGGTCTTGATCCCTGTCTCCTGTACAGTGTCACGAACCTCTGTCCATAGTTCATCAGGCTCTCTGTCTATCAGATCAAGTCCCTTAAATCTATTTCTCACTTCCACTGTATAGTCATAAGGGATTTGATTTAGGTCGTACCTGAATGGTCTAGTGGTTTTCCCTACTTTCTTCAGTTTAAGTCTGAATTTGGCAATAAGGAGTTCATGATCTGAGCCACAGTCAGCTCCCGGTCTTGTTTTGTTTCCACCTTTGGCTGCAAAGAATATAATCAATCTGATTTCAGTGTCGACCATCTGGTGATGTCCATGTGTAGAGTCTTCTCTTGTGTTGTTGGAAGAGGGTGTTTGCTATGATCAGTGCGTTCTCTTGGCAAAACTCTATTAGCCTTTGACCTGCTTCATTCCATACTCCAAGGCCAAATTTGCCTGTTACTCCAGGTGTTTCTTGACTTCCTACTTTTGCATTCCAGTCCCCTATAATGAAAAGGACATCTTTTTTGAGTGTTAGTTCTAAAAGGTCTTGTAGGTCTTCAAAGAACTGTTTAACTTCAGCTTCTTCAGCATTACTGGTTGGGGCATAGGCTTGGATTACTGTGATATTGAATGGTTTGCCTTGGAAATGAACAGAGATCATTCTGTCATTTTTGAGATTGCATCCAAGTACTGCATATCAGACTCTTTTGTTGACTATGATGGCTATTCCATTTCTTCTAAGGGATTCCTGCCCACAGTAATAGATATAATGGTCATCTGTGTTAGATTCACCCATTCCAGTCCATTTTAGTTTGCTGATTCCTAGAATGTTGACATTCATTCTTGCCATCTCCTGTTTGACCACTTCCAATTTATCTTGATTCATGGACCTAACATTCCAGGTTCCTATGCAATATTGCTCTTTACAGCATCAGACCTTGCTTTGTCACCAGTCACATCCACAACTGGGTATTGTTTTTGCTTTGGGTCCATCCCTTCATTCTTTCTGGAGTTATTTCTACACTGATCTCTAGTAGCATATTGGGTACCTACTGACCTGGGGAGTTCCTCTTTCAGTATCCTATCAATTTGCCTTTTCCTACTGTTCATGGGGTTCTCAAGGCAAGAGTTCTGATGTGGTTTGCCATTCCCTTCTCCTGTGGACCGCATTCTGTCAGACCTCTCCACCATGACCCATCCACCTTGGGTGGCCACACATGGCATGACTTAGTTTCATTGAGTTAGACAAGACCGTGGTCCTGTGATCGGATTGGCTAGTTTCCTGTGATTATGGTTTTAGTGTGTCTGACCTCTGATCCCCTCTCACAACACCTACCGTCTTACTTAGCTGTGAAAAGAAGAGAAGCGAAAAGCAAAGGGGAAAAGGAAAGATATTCCCATGTGAATGAGTTCCAAAGAATAGCCAGGAGAGATAGGAAAGCCTTCCTCAGCGATCAATGCAAAGAAATAGAGGAAACTACAGAATGGGAAAGACTAGAGATCTCTTCAAGAAAATTAGAGATACCAAGGGAACATTTCACACAAAGATGGGTTTGATAAAGGACAGAAATGGTATGGACCTAACAGAAGCAGAAGATATTAAGAAGAGGCGGCACGAATATACAGGAAAACTGTACAAAAAAGATCTTCATAACCCAGATAATCACGATGGTGTGATCACTCACTTAGAGCCACACATCCTGGAATGTGAAGTCAGGTGGGCCTTACAAACCATCACTACAAACAAAGCTAGTGGATGTCATGGAATTCCAGTTGAGCTATTTCAAATCCAAAAAGATGATGCTGTGAAAGTGCTGCACTCAATATGCCAGCAAATTTGGAAAACAGCAGTGGCCAAAGGACTGGAAAAGGTCAGTTTTCATTCCAATCCCTAAGAAAGGCAATCCCAAATAATGTTCAAACTACCGCACAATTGCACTCATCTCACACGCTAGTAAAGTAATGCTCAAAATTCTCCATGCCAGGCTTCAGCAATACGTGAACTGTGCACTTCCAGATGTTCAAGCTGGTTCTAGAAAAGGCAGAGGAATCAGAGATCAAATAACCAACATCTGCTGGATCATTGAAAAAGCAAGAGATTTCCAGAAAAACATCTATTTCTGCTTTATTGACTATGCCAAAGCTGTCGGCTGTGTGGATCACAATAAACTGTGGAAAATTCTTAAAGACAAGGGAATACCAGACCACCTGACCTGCCTCTTGAGAAACCTATATGCAGGTCAAGAAGCAACATTTAGAACTGGACATGGAACAACAGACTGGTTCCAAATAGGAAAAGGAGTACGTCAAGGCTATATATTGTCACCCTGCTTATTTAACTTCTATGCAGAGTACATCATGAGAAACGCTGGGCTGGAAGGAGCACAAGTTGGAATCAAGATTGCCAGGAGAAATATCAATAATCTCAGATATGCAGATTCAATTCAGTTCAGTTCAGTTCAGTCGCTCAGTCGTGTCCGACCCTTTGCGACCCCATGAACTGCAGCACGCCAGGCCTCCCTGCCCATCACCAACTCCCGGAGTTTACTCAAACTCATGTCCATCGAGTCGGTGATGCCATCCAGCCATCTCATCCTCTGTCCCCTTCTCCTCCTGCCCCCAATCCCTCCCAGCATCAGGGTCTTTTCCAATGAGTCAACTCTTCGCATGAGGTGGCCAAAGTACTGGAGTTTCAGCTTCAGCATCAGTCCTTCCAATGAACACCCAGGACTGATCTCCTTTAGGATGGACTGGTTGGATCTCCTTGCAGTCCAAGGGACTCTCAAGAGTCTTCTCCAACACCATAGTTCAAAAGCATCAATTTTTTGGCACTCAGCTTTCTTCACAGTCCAACTCTCACATCCATACATGACCACTGGAAAAACCATAGCCTTGACCAGACATGGACCTTTGTTGGCAAAGTAATGTCTCTGCTTTTTAATATGCTATCTAGGTTGGTCATAACTTTCCTTCCAAGGAGTAAGTGTCTTTTAATTTCATGGCTGCAGTCACCAACTGCAGTGATTTTGGAGCCCAAAAAAATAAAGTCTGACACTGTTTCCACTGTCTCCCCATCTATTTCCCATGAAATGATGGGACCAGAGGTCATGATCTTAGTTTTCTGAATGTTGAGCTTTAAACCAACTTTTTCACTCTCCTCTTTCAGTTTCATCAAGAAACTTTTTAGTTCCTCTTCACTTTCTGCCATAAGGGTGGTGTCATCTGCATATCTGAGGTTATTGATATTTCTCCCAGCAATTTTGATTCCAGCTTGGGCTTCTTCCAAGCGTTTCTCATGATGTACTCTGCATGTAAGTTAAATAAGCAGGGTGACAATATACAGCCTTGACGTACTCCTTTTCCTATTTGGAACCAGTCTGTTGATCCATGTCCACTTCTAACTGTTGCTTGCTGACCTGCATATAGGTTTCTCAAGAGGCAGGTCAGGTGGTCTGGTATTCCCATGTCTTTCAGAATTTTCCACAGTTTATTGTGATCCACACAGTTGAACGCTTTGGCATAGTCAATAAAGCAGAAATAGATGTTTTTCTGGAAATCTCTTGCTTTTTCAATGATCCAGCAGATACTGGCAATTTGATCTCTGGTTCCTCTGCCTTTTCTAAAACTAGCTTGAACATCTGGAAGTTCTCGGTTCACGTATTGCTGAAGCCTGGCATGGAGACTTTTGAGCATTACTTTACTAGCGTGTGAGATGAGTGCAATTGCGCAGTAGTTTGAGTATTATTTGGGGTTGCCTTTCTTAGGGATTGGAATGAAAACTGGCTTTTTCCAGTCCTGTGGCCACCGCTGAGTTTCCCAATTTGCTGGCATATTGAGTGCAGCACTTTCACAGCATCATCTTTCAGGATTTGAAATAGCTATGCAGATGACACCACCCTTATGGCAGAAAGTGAAGAGGAACTAAAAAGTTTCTTGATGAAACTGAAAGAGGAGAGTGAAAAAGTTGGTTTAAAGCTCAACATTCAGAAAACTAAGATCATGACCTCTGGTCCCATCATTTCATGGAAATAGATGGGGAGACAGTGGAAACAGTGTCAGACTTTATTTTTTTGGGCTCCAAAATCACTGCAGTTGGTGACTGCAGCCATGAAATTAAAAGACACTTACTCCTTGGAAGGAAAGTTATGACCAACCTAGATAGCATATTAAAAAGCAGAGACATTACTTTGCCAACAAAGGTCCATGTCTGGTCAAGGCTATGGTTTTTCCAGTGGTCATGTATGGATGTGAGAGTTGGACTGTGAAGAAAGCTGAGTGCCAAAAAATTGATGCTTTTGAACTATGGTGTTGGAGAAGACTCTTGAGAGTCCCTTGGACTGCAAGGAGATCCAACCAGTCCATCCTAAAGGAGATCAGTCCTGGGTGTTCATTGGAAGGACTGATGCTGAAGCTGAAACTCCAGTACTTTGGCCACCTCATGCGAAGAGTTGACTCATTGGAAAAGACCCTGATGCTGGGAGGGATTGGGGGCAGGAGGAGAAGGGGACAGAGGATGAGATGGCTGGATGGCATCACCGACTCGATGGACATGAGTTTGAGTAAACTCCGGGAGTTGGTGATGGGCAGGGAGGCCTGGCGTGCTGCAGTTCATGGGGTCGCAAAGGGTCGGACACGACTGAGCGACTGAACTGAACTGAACTGAACTATGCTTCCCTTTGCTTATGAGGCAGCCATGTGTGTGCACCTTGGAATTAAGACTTGTGTTGATTTGTGCACAGAATTAATAGACTGCTTAGCTTTCTCTTTTTTGAGAGTTCCTCCGTGTTTTCCATATCCCTTGGACTTCCTTTTCCAGATCTTTGGCTGGAAAGATATGGTTTCTCTTGGAATTTTAGCCTCCCAAGGTAGCTCACAGTTTACATCAACGAAATTGTTCGAGGGGCAAAGAGATTAGAGAAAAATATTGAAAAAACATAAGTAGGAATTTTTGTGCCACACATTCTTTGGGCCGTAGGGGGCGCTTCTCTTGGTTTCCCTGGCCACAAAGCTAGATTTTTCTTAGGATTTTTAATTCTCATTTGGCAAAGACTGCCATAATTCAGCTCCTTATCTGGAGTCATACTCAGAGCAGGAAAAAAGAGGAAACAAAATGAAACAGGGATATTCATCACACCTTCTGCCTTGCTAGGCCTTTTTATACTCTGGCCAGAAAGATTAGGTTGCTCTCAAACCTAGACAGCATATTAAAAGCAAAAACATCACTTTGCCAAAAAGGTCCATATAGTCAAAGGTATGGTTTTTCCAGTAATCATGTATGGGTGTTAGAGTCAGACCATAAAGAAAACTGAGTACCAAAGAATTGATACTTTCAAATTGTGATGCTAGAGAAGTCTTTTTTTTTTTTTTTAAGATGACAATCATTGTAATTTTATTTTATAACAAATGGAACGATGTCCCAGTTGCAAAAAAAAAAAAGAATAGTAATGTTAATATAGACTACTGGTCTCTTTTATTAAACAGTATTAAAATATTTCTTTGGACAGAAATTTAAAATTTTTAACTATCTTTTTTAACCCCCATAATACCTAGCCCCAAAAATGAAATTAAAAATAAGCACACTTCTCCATAGTTGCACACTTTTCCTACACCTTGTATAGGTTATTTAATGGCAGCTTTTCCTATAAAATGAGATCATCAGATACTCAAGTAAAATCCTACCTTATGGAGAAGACTTTTGAGAGTCCCTTGGACTGCAAGGAGATCAAACCGGTCAATCCTGAAGGAAATCAACCCTGAATATTCATTGTAAGGACTGATGCTGAAGTTCCAATACTTTGCCCAACTGTTGTGAAGAGCTGTCTCATTTGAAAAGACCCTGATGCTGGGAAAGATTGAAGGCGGTAGAAGGGGATGACAGAGGGATGAGATGGTTGGATGGCATCATCAACTCAGTGGACATGAGTTTGAGCAAACTCTGGGCGATAGTTAATGACAGGGAAGCCTGGTGTGGTGCAGGCCATAAGATTGCAAAAGTCAAACACACCTGAGCGAGTGGGCAACAGCAACATAGGTTTTGCTTGCCCAGTGCGTGGTTCCACACTGGGGCTGATCTTTGGCTGAAGATGGGGATGATAAAAGGAAAAACATTGGGAAACTCATCCCATAATGTTTGCTCTTCAAATATTGGCTTCTTTCCTGATTTGCCAATATTGTTAACTTTTCAAAGCCCTTAGGTGGTTCCTTTTTGTAATTTGAGCTGACTTTTTAGCAATAATCAACAGGCATATGTGTGTGTGCTCAGTCATGTCCAACTCTTTGCGACCCCATGGAGGGTAGCCCACCAGAATCCTCTGTCAATGGCACTATCCAGGCAATCATACTGGAGCGGGTTGCCATTTACTCCTCTAAGGGATCTTTCCCACCCAGAAATCAAACCCACATTTCCTGCATTGGCAGGTGGATTCTTTACCACTGAGCCACCAGGGAGAGAGGCTATAAAGGACACTTCCATATTAACCAGTACAGAAATTACCCTTCCCCCATATTTTTCTTTATTCCAATACATTTGACAACTTTATTTCCTTTTTTTTTTTTCCCCCCTTTTTTGGGGTCAAAGATCTAGCAAAAAAAAAAAAAAAAGCTGATTTAAATCATTTATAACTGAATATTGTCATGTACATTCTTTCCTTTCTTAAAATGATCTATCATAGCACAACAACATTTTCCAAAGGCAAAACTCTAATAAGCACATATAGGCTGCCAGGCCATTAATCAAAATTACACCAACACCAAAGCAGTTAGCCTCCTGTGTGCATGTTATTGTTTGTGTAATTTCATTATACTTCTGGCAACATGTACATGTTAGTTGTTTCTATTGGTTTAAGAAACTCTCTTATATTAGCAACATGAAAAATCAAGTGTGAAATCCTTCCAGATAAATGCCAGTAGAAAAAGTTCACTTCTATAGCACTCAAAATATTTTGGTTTCTAATAACACATATATTTCTTAGATTATCTTTGGTAAAATGTCATAGTCAGCAAATTTTAACTTTTGTATGTTTTAATAACATATACAGATAGCTTACCAGCCTGTTTGATCGTAAGCATGGAGCACATCACCTTTGTCTCTGACCTTAACCTATACCTTGCTTTTGACTACAACATCTTCTACACAAGCACTTATGTATGGTTTTCCCAGTTATACATAATCCAGAAATGCACTTGCGCACAAATGTATAAAGATCAGATGAACCCTTCTAGTTTTATAAGCTACTCCTCCAGAAACAAATTCTGTTTCTACATCACATTTTCCGTACTTGTCATATTATCATCAGCTGCTTCTACATACCCGAAGAGTGCTAACGACTGATCGATAGCCCGGACATGTCTGGCCGTGGCCTACACGTGCCCTGGGTAGTTCATTTATTTGCCTCGGTGGATTTGCTAGAGTGGAATTTAATCAATAGCTAATTCATTAATTCTGGTCCTCAAGAATGTAGAGACTGCGCTGGATGAAGATAGCTGTCTGGTGCTGGCTTTGATTGAAATATGACAGACACTGCAACTGACAGCTTCAGTGGGTACTGGGTTGCCTCTGAAGTTCACTTATTTATTCTCCCTAAGTGGATAAGTGAAGAAAAGAACATAAACCAGGAAAAGGTTTTATTACATGACTGCTAGCATTCCAAAATACATGATTTCCAGGCATGAGGCTCAAGGGAAAGCAGAGAAGGAGAGGAGAGAGAGAACACAGATCATATCTCTCATCGCCTTTAGTGGGAACCATGGTGGTTTTTACAGTTTCAAATCAGTCTGGGGCTGTGTTACTGATGAAAAGTCAGAGGCATAATGTCTTGGTAATACTCACAAATAATTGTTTAAAATTTTGCCTCAAGCTCCTGAATAATATAAATGATATTTTCGCACTCCAGCTTCTGAGAAGTCTTCATGATAATAGCACAGATTCTGTGTCTCTAAATGACACTTAAGCCACTATCATCATTTAGAAATCCCCCTGTCTGAAAATTTCAGAGTACATAACTGGGGGTTGAGGATGTCATGAATGGTCATAGCTGGTTGAAAAAGAACTTTCTCTTTTTTGCCTCACCAAATTTGAGGTGAAACTCTGAGGCTCCTATATTTTTATACTATGACACTGGCTATCAGGAAATCTCTTCTATGATTGTTTTCCCTCTCTGAATTTTTCAGTGATTGATAGCTTGAATACTGAAGTGATTTTACAATTAAACCTTTTAAAGTCATGCTTTATGTTATGTTTTTAAGTGAGGAGTATGCCGAGCTGTAGATGCAGAATTTCAGATTGCCTCTTCACTCATATTCTAAACTTTACTTCTTGCCAGTATAGACAAGTTGAGACAGCTTCTTTTTAATTTAATTTTTATTTTATATCGGAGCATGGTTGACTTACAAGGTTGTGTTAGTTTCAGGTGTACGGCAAAGTGATTCAGTTACACATATACATATACACACTCTTTTTCAGATTCCTTCCCCATATAGATTATTACAGAATGTCGAGTAGAGTTCCCTGGACTATAGAGTGGGTCCTTGTAGGTTATGTGTTATACATATAGTAGTGTGTGTATGTTAATCCCAATATCCTAATTAATCTTCCCCTCTCAACTTTCCCCTTGGCAACCATAAATTTGTTTTTAAAGTCTGTGGATCTGTTTCTATTTTGTAAATAAGTTCATGCGTATTATATTTTTTAGATTCCACATATAAGTGATATCATGCAATGTTTGTCTTTCTCTGTATGCCTTACTTCACTTAGTATGATCATCTCTAGGTCCAATCATGTTTCTGCAAATGGCATTATTTCATTCTTGTTATTATTGATTAATATTCCATTATATTGATATGTATATGTACCACATCTTTATCCATTCCTATGTCAATTAACACATATGTTGCTTCCATGCCTTGGCTATTATAAATAGGGCTACAGTGAGTATTGAGGTGCAGGTATCCTTTTGGACCATGTTTTTCTCCAGATTTATGCATGTGTTATGCTTAGTCGCTCAGTTGTGTCCTACTCTTTGTTACCCCATGGACTGTAGCCCTCCAGGTTCCTCTGTCCATGGGGATTCTCCAGGCAAGAATACTAGGATGGGTTGCCATGCCCTCCTCCAGGGGATCTTCCCAACCCAGGAATCAAACCCAGGTCTCCAGCATTGCAGGTGGATTCTTTATCATCTGAGCTACCAGCGAAGCCCCCAGATATATGCCTAGGAATGAGATTGAAGGGTTGTATGGTAGCTCTATTTTTAGTTTTTGAAAGAACCTCTATACTGTTCTCCATACTGGCTGTACCAATTTATAGTCCCACCAACAGGGTAGGAGGGTTCCCTTTTCTCTACACTCTCTCCAGCATTTTTTGTTTGTAGAATTTTTGATAATGGCTGCTCTACCTCACTGTATTTTTCATTTACATTTCTCTAATAATAAGTCACTCAGTCGTGTCCGACTCCTTTTTACCTCATGGAATAGTGTATAGAATTCTTCAGGCCAGGACACTGGAGTGGGCGGCCCTTCCCTTCTCCAGGGAATCTTCCCCCAACCCAGGGATTAAACCGAGGTCTCCCGCATTGTAGGCAGATTCTTTGCCAGCTGAGCCACAAGGGAAGCCCAATAATTAGCAATATTGAGCAACTTTTCATGTAATTCTTGGGCCATTTGTATAACTTCTTTGGAGAAATATCTATTTAGATTTTCTGCCCATTTTTTGATTGGGACTGGAATTTTCTGTTTCAGTCTAAAGGATATGAGAATACCTCTCAAAAGGGATCACTTGGAGTGTATCTAGTATTGTTGTACACATTCAATCAACAATCTTACAATAATAATGGCTTTCAGTAAATATTATTTTTCTGATGGACAATGAATTCTGATCATCAAACTCATTGCTTAATCAGAAGACCTTACAGAATATTGAGCTTATTCTTAAGACTCTGCCACCGCTATTTCCATTTTCTTACTTCCTTCTCTTTCCCAAACTCCTTCTAACTTTTCTACTTTTTGCAGCTCCCAAAGAAGCAGCTCAGTCACTGAGATTTTGAGAGGCCTTTGTATGCATCTCCACAAAATCCAGCTTTTCTCCCAATTTAGTCTGGCCTTTAACTGCTTCCTGAACACTCATTGGTTTCTGTTATTGGTTTCATTCCAAATCCTTTCATTGATTGTGGATGTCCTCAACAGAAAGACTCTCTCCTGCTCAAGTAGTTCATTTTCACAATTTTATCATACTGATGCAAAGATCTCTAGTCCCATTTCTCCCTGACCTCTAGTCCTGTGCATTCAGTTTTGCATCAGTGTTCTATAGTGATAGCCACCCATCACTCCCATAACCTCAAGCCTCAGAAGTTAATTTTCAGCTAACTCATCTTTTCCAGCATCCAGTTCTGCAGAGGTACCACTACCTTGCACATGATCACAGACATCTAGTTTTGACTTTTTCAATCCCCTGATTTCACTCAATATCAATTTTAGTCTATTTTCTTTTGGAGTATCTTCTCCTAGCTGTCCCTCTTCTTCATTTCTACCATCATAACCCTAGTTCATTCTTTTATCATTCAAGTTGATATACCTATTTTTTTTATATACCTATTTTAATTCAATGAGATACAAGAAGGAAAGATTTTACTTTTGCCTATTCCTTACTACCTAAACATAGTCTTTTGAGTGTCCTTTTCCTATCTCTTGAAAAACCTCTCAGAAACATCTTATGGATTTCACATTGTTTTTAGTTATGAGCCTACCTTTAGCAATTAAGATTCATGATGAAGTATTAAAAATTCATTGCATCTCCAGTGAAATATTAAGCTCACATATGATTCGAAGATCCTACCATGTCACAGGCTCAAACCTGATCCCAGCTTGCCCGTTCTCTCGTCCTGCTCTTTCTTGCCTATTTCCTTTCATCCAGCTGTGCCTCCTTCCAACATCATTGCTTCACTGCCATTGCTGGGTAGCCTCCCAAGCCCTCTGTGCTGCAGGTAGCACTTTCTTGGACAATTCTCTGTTTTCCTTGAGAGGACTTTTGAGAATCTGCACAAAGTCAAGTTCTCTGATATGAATGTTGTCTTCTGCAACTGATCTCTGGTGGCAACAGAGCAGAACGTCCCAAAGACTCTCCTTGCTGGAGTTCTTTCACACCAAAAGCCTGCCATGGTAGGTAGTATATGTAAAGGGGGCTCACACCTCACTACCTTGCAAGATATCCATTGGCTCATGGGAAACTCATTCGTTTGTGCCATGCTAAAGATTGATGGTGTGCCAATCCTGTCTTGCCTATCATTACAGCTGCTCTGGACAATGTCTGGCCATTAGAATTGTCTAGCTGAAAAACAATCACCCGTTCTTTGGTCATACAGGATGTCAATCCCTATGTCAAGCTGTCCCCTAAGTTTCTATGTTCCCCTCCAGGGCCAGTAGCAAATTTTGCTTAGATATTTCTGTTTCTCAGGAGAAGCAAGTGTTTCCAGTTTTTCTGAGTGATGTATTTAGAATGTCTTCCTCATCCTAGAGTGTGTTTAGGGGTGGACTGGGGATGGATTTTAACGTCACTCATCACTAAATAAATCACTCTTCTCTTACTCTGTGGCTCAAAAATTTCCAGTGATTTTCCAGTACACTCAAAAAATGAATCCAAAGTTACTTCTATGTTCTACAAAACCCTGCATGATTTGCAGTTCCCCGTCCCACCCTCCCAACACTCACCTGCTTCATTTTCCAAAATTCTCTTGCTCACTTCAGTTCTTTCCCACTAGATTCTTCGATTGTCCTGAAACAAATCAAGTGCGTGGTTGTCTCAGAGCCTCTCTACCTCCTGCTCTCTCTGCCTAGAAACTCCTGTTCACATGCTTTGTCCCTTCTCCCTGCAAGAAGAGCCAGGCCTTCTCAGACCACCAGTTTGACATATTGTATACTTATGTATATGTTTACTCTTTCATCTTCTCCCAGCAAAATGTAAGTTTTATGAAAAAAGGAACTTTGTCTTATTTATTCATAATTATATTATTAGAACAATGCCTTACCTATAGGAGTTACTTAATAAATATTCATTAAATTTCCTTCTTTCAAAAACTCTTCAAGATTTCTATTTATTTGGGATTGGTTTGGGTTTTGCATCATTGTTAATGGGTAGTTTTATCCTCAGAACTCAGCAGAATCTTTCTGATCCCTTTTAGAAACAAGATACTTATCAGTCCTAAAGGGAGAAACTCATCTGTCATCCTCAGCTTGGAGCTAAATTGAAGTTCCTAAACAAGAGAAAGATCCATTAAACATTCCTTCACATTTAAATTCCTGATGTAGCTCACTGATATTTCTCCCTACCCCTCTTCTCTTCCATTCTCATTTTCCAGGTTATCAGTTCTAAAAGGGCTTTTTATTCTGCTAATGACATCCTGCACAATCACCTTATTTCATCATCAAATTCCTCAACATAGTATCTGAGGGGCTTCATAAACTTTCTTCTTAAATTTTGATTGACCTTCCGTTATTGATGGATATTGATCATTCACTCATCAAGTTGGTCCCATTATTCTTCTATATATGGCTAGGCTGTTTCCTCCCTCTTATTTTTGCTTATGTGTGTCTTCCTGCTCAGAATTCTTCCTTCCTCCTGTTCCAATTCAAGTCCACATCTACTTCTCCCATGAAACCTTCATTGTTAGTCTAGGCACATTGATCTTTGTTTGGTGTCTCTGTAATACTTCAAGGGTATATATACAATCAATCCTAAAGGACATCAACCCTGAATATTCATGGGAAGGACTGATGCTGAAGTACTAATATTCTGGCCACCTGATGCAGAGAGTAAACTCACTGGAAAAGACCCTGATGCTGAGAAAGATTGAGGGCAGGAGGAGAAGGGGGTGACAGAAGATGAGATGATTGGATGACATCACCGACTCAATGGACATGAGTTTGAGCAAACTCTGGGAGATAGTGAAGGACAAGGGAAGCCTGATGTGTTACAGTCCATGGGGTCACAAGGAGTCAGACTTGACTCAGTGACTGGACAACAACAATGTAATACTTGTAGCTTGAACTACATGCCTAAACACTTGCCTTTACACTGCTGTGAAGTGTAATTTGACATGTTTCTGGTATGCATTTTTTATATCCCCTAATATTTAAGGACGTAGAGTTCTACCTTTTGATATTTTACTTACTACCAGTTATGCTAAGGCTTCCGTGTTGGCTCAGACGGTAAAGAGTTTATCTGCAGTGCGGGAGACCCAGGTTCGATCCCTGGGTTGGGAAGATCTCCTAGAGAAAGAAATAGCAACCCATTTCAGTATTCTTGCCTGGAAAGTCCCATGGAGGGAGGAGCCTGTTAGGTTACAGTCCATGGGATTGCAAAGAGTCGGATGTGACCCAGCATCTTCACTTCTTAGTTATACTAACGCTTCCCAGGTGGCGCTAGTGGTAAAGAACCCACCTGCCAGTACAGGAGACATAGGAGATGCAGGTTTTATCCCTGGGTCAGGAAGATCCCCTGGAGGAGAGCTTGGCCACCCACTCCATGTTTCATGCCTGATGAATCCCATGGACAGAGGAGCCTGGTGGGCTACAATCTGTAGGGTCACAAAGAGTTGGACATGACTGAGGTAACTTAGCACGTAGCACATAGTTATGCTAAACATTCTAGTGGAGAATTAAACATTCAATAGCTTGATTTGAGAGCAGATAAATAATGTTGTCATCATATTACATTTATTTAGTCTTAAAGGTGCCCTGATCATTTTTGATAACCACAATCTGGAATAGTATTTGAGGAAGTTGAGTGCACTGACAAAAATGACCTAGTTGAGTAGGCATTTTTAAAAGGCCTCTGTAAACAAGTTCAAGGAATCTGGAGCTATTTATAACAATTTGTAGATAAATTAGAATTTCCCTGGTGGCTCAGATGGTAAAGCGTCTGCCTGCAATTCGGGAGACCTGGGTTTGATCCCTGGGGTCAGGAAGATTCTTTGGAGAAGGAAATGGCAACCCACTCCAGTACTCTTGCCTGAAAAATTCCATGGATGGAGGAACCTGGTAAGCTACAGTTCATAGGGTTGCAAAGAATCAGACACGACTGAACGACTTCACTTTCTTTTCTTTCTTTCTGTAGATAAGTTGTCTATAAAAGACAAACTTCAGATTGTCTCTTCAATATTTCACATTAATTCATATGGTTTAAGAATGTTCCTTCTATTTTACTCTCCAACATCAAAGCAATGGAACCATTAATCCAGTTAATGTGTGTATTTCTCAGAGATGTCTTTCATTTCAAACCAAAAGATATTTTTAGTGTCACTCTCATGGGCTCTAATGAGAGGTAGACAGGTGCTAAGCCCCCTATTTTTCTTTGATCATGTATATTAGTGTACCTAACTCAGATCCTCAACATCAAAACTTTTCATGCTAGCACTAAAAATACAGGTGGTCTCTCTTCCTGGTTATGCTGTGCAAAAAAAAGAGAAGTTACACTGACTAGAAATGGTATTTTCTAGACTTTGCTAGTTTACCAGCTTTTGTAGATAAGTCAGGCCCTTGAATGTCTCTTAAAGGTAGTCTTTTCTGTAGCTGGTTATGCAATGAATACAGAAGAGGTATCTGAAAAAATGTGGAATTAATTTTGAGAGTTGTATAAAGACCTTAGAATAATAATGGTGAATATACAAGTCACCTATGAAACTGTTCTCTCATAGGTGACATTAATTTCTTATCTACAGAGTCTTATTAGTGAATGTGTTGTGTTTGTACCTCCAAGAAAATGAAATAATTTTCTTTTTTTCTTTTTCAGCAGTCTATTAAAATGTCAAGGTTTATCTTGACTGCTGCTTTTTAATGTAAATGTTTTGGCCTAATTGAATTCCTAATATGTAATGTCACTTAGAATTCTGATAGAGTTCAGTAATTTGGCCTGTAAAGACACACTTTTTCTTACAATGGAAAGTATAGCAAAAATATTATTTGGCACAATGTCAGAAGGATGGTCAACATAAGTTATTGTGATAATATTTTAATATTGCTCAAGTATAAGGACTAAGCTCACATGTGCTTGTTATTCTTCAAAGTAGTTATTGAAATGTTTCATAGATAAAGCTAACCTATAACTATGTATGAATAGTTGTTATGGTTGAAGATTCTAGAATTATAAAAATCAATCTTGAATGTCAGAGTTCTATTCCTGTTTTTGAAAACAGTAAGAACAAAAGTAATTATTTTATGTTTGCCTGATGTTCTGCACATAGTAGCCTTTCTTTACCCTGCTAAATTTGCAATCTCTTATCAAAATCTCTGGGGCTTTGTTAAAATCCTTACTTTCTGTTTATAGATCTTCTTAAAATATTAAAGATTGTACAGGTATGTCATCTTGGCTGAATCATTCTGACAAGTAGATGTAAGTGCTAAAATAAAGTTCTGTACATTAGTCTAAGAGTAAATAATTTCATTCCAGATTGACTCTTCTTTGAAAACTTGATGCTATGATCTCATTCAGAGCAGCAGATGAAATACTAATAGATTATTGAAAATGCAGTTTTGGTACAATGCTATGCCTCCATTGTTTACCAAACCACCAAAAATAGGATGCTTATATGTTTAGAATAAATTGTGACTCAATTTTTAAAACTCAAACATCTTCAAGAACATAGTGATATAAAGAAGTTTGTTATGGGAATCTCCAATTTCTGAATTTCTGACCACAAAGCATATCTGATCATGGTATATAAAGAACCATTGGAAAATTAAATCTGTTTTTGTGAGTCAAAAATTAAGATAAAGTATATTTGGAGGGAGCATATCAATTATATCAGTTGATAAAATCTATAAATATTACATGTTGATAAATAAATTTATTGATAAATGTTATCAATTGTTAACTTATCAACTGATAAAAAGATTTTATCAATTTGGTCATGCACTTTGTCTATGTGACAAAATAACCAACAGTAGAGGCTCAAGTAAGTAGTTCTAGAGGTAGATTGTTGTTGGCATTGGTTCAGTTATACCAAATACCTCAGGGGCATCTTTGTGCTTTGCATGGGCTTTCTCAAATGATTGCAAGATAATTGAAGTGACTGCTGAAATTTCAGACATCGTATTTAGTAGAAAGAGAGAAAAGGGGAAAAGGCCACAGCCACATTAAGGAAGATAAAATTTCCTAGGGACCTTAATTAGACTCTTAACATCTTCTGGTTGCATCTCTTTGAGCAGCAGAGGGTCACATGGCTAGTCCTAGCTCAGAGAAGGAAGGCAAAGGAGTGGAAATTGTGAGTAGGGTTTAGGTCTGCTGCAGATTCTAATTTCCATGCTATTTACTTTGTGTGCCTGCTAAGTCGTTTCAGGCCTGTCCAACTCTTTGCAAACCTCTGGACTATAGCTTGCCAGGCTCCTCTGTTCATAGGATTCTCCAGACAAGAATCCTGGACTGAATTTCCATGCCCTCCTCCAGGCGCTCTTCCCCACTTAGGGATCTAACCCGTGTCTCTTACATCTCCTGCAATGGCAGGCGGATTCTTTACACTACTGCCACTTGGGATTGGGAAGCCCATCCTATTTACTACATCACATTATTTGTGTCTTATTTTAACTTATCAACCACAATTTTCTGTTGCTTTTACTGACTAGCCCCAAACAATAATACATTCTTTTTGCCTCTGAAATTTAAAGTGGGAGACCACCGAACTCATGTCATGATGTTATTCTCTCAAGAGCTTAAATGATTTTGGTTGATTCTCAAAACATAGCCTATGGTGGTAGCATATGAGTGTGTATATTCTTTTGCTCCACATTTTTCATTAGGAAGTTGTTGATGAAATAGACCTTTTGACCAAACTGATAGACTAATTGAAAAGTAGGTCAGGCTGATAGCAGCAAAGTCAAATGTTGTCTTTTTCAGAATGATTGATTATTCTGTCCATTGCAGATCCCTTCAAATTGATTGGATGTCTCCAGGGAGGCCAAGTGGCATCATTCTTGGATATGATCTCTTACGGAAAACGTGGCGCCCATGCTCTAAAACTAAGAAGTTAATGAAGGACCACACTGGGGGACTCTGTAAGGCAGTGGAGTGTCAAAAACATGAACCTCTTTGTGGAACCAGGTGCTACTCCCCTGAGGCTAAGGTAAATCTTTTCAAACGAGTCAGTAAAATATGTTTTTCCCACTACATTCTCTGGGCTGAAATCACTTGCTTCTTAAACCATGGTTTATCATGTTCAGTATTTCCACTGGTCTAACAAGAAGACCCTGTGGAAAAGAAAGGATGTCTATAAAAATCACATCTTCCTCATGAGCATTTTAGCCTTCTCATTTTTCATCATCTTCATAGAAAAAAAAATGAGCTTATTGAAATGATAAGGAACCTCCCAAATTTGTGCTTGATTGAGTGAGTTGAATATTCTTTACAACAAATTCATTCAGCTACAAGTGTCTGTTTTACATGACACTGATGAGTAACTGTGAGCCGGACCCTTCATGGTTTGTCTGAAATATTTTTAAACTATGGCCATTTGCAGATTAATGTTCATATTAGTTTCAGTTTAAGAATCAGATCAATAATACAGGTAGACAGAGGAGTTTATAAATGGTTTTTATTGACAAATGATGCAGAAAATCCTTAGTTTGAAGATAGGATTTCACATAATGAAATAACATTCCTATTTGTCAACAACATCACACATGCAATGACTAAAGCTACTACTAAATTCAAAAGATTCACTGCAAAAGGATTCAGTAATTAAGAAAGTGAGTTGTTGAAGTAATGTGGATTAAAATGCTTATTATTATTGCTGACATTGGCTAAGCAGTTTTTATCTAAGAAATGTTATAGAACTAGTAGTTACTAACTATATATTTTTTTTGACATTTAGGCTCCAGAATTGTCATTAAGCCCAAGTTCTATATCATTTTAAGCCATTAAATGTGTGCCATCTGGTGAATATACTTTCATAAAATGAAATGGAAGTTAGGATTTCTGAGAAAAAAAACATGCTAGAATAAATTTTCCTGTTAAAAACATTCTCCAAGAGAAAGGAAATTTTGATGCATTAAACAAAGTTTTACTTTTGTTTAAAGGTTTAAGGGCATATGCAGGTTTTGTCAGTGAAAGAGAATAAAGGAAGTCAATTACAATCTCAAGAGAAAAAAATTTGTTCTTAAATTTCTGTCTGCAGTTAACAATCAATATGTATTTCCTGGGTGAGAGGTTGAAGGGAGGTAGAGAATAGACTTCTTGTGAGTCTAAGAGCCTTTTGGCTAAATCATTATATACATCAGAATCATCTGTAATAGTTATACAAGCTTCCCTATTTGATTACAGCCATGGATCTCAAAGCCCAGTGAGTGTCATACCTGGAGGTCCCACCCCCAGAGTAAGTCTTGGATAGAACATGAGAATTTGCATTTCTAACAGGTTTCCAGGTGAGGCCTCCTTCATCTGGTCTAGGGACTGCACTTTGAGAATCACTAGATTACAAAATTATTTCTGGAAAACCTAGAGCAAGGAACAGGCTGCCTATTTGAATATTAGCTACACCTTACCAGCTCAAGTTACTAAAATTGTTTCCTCAGCCAATGAACTTTAAATTAGAAGATTAAGAAATACTCTGTTCAGGGGCAAACATCTCAAAAGAAATCATTTCTTGAAAATGTTCCCTTTGGGGCCCCCTCAAAGATCAAAACCAGAGTGTGTTAGAAGAAAGGCATACGTTTTATGTGACTTGAAGGAGCCTGAGACTGGCATTGACAATGAACATATGGAAGGAAATCAGATGTGAAGATCCATCAATAAATACATACTTGAATATTTAAAAGGATGGTAAGTCCTAGACACTCTGAAGGAAAAGACTGGTGGATGTGCTTTGGTGTCCAAGAACTCTGTGTGTGAATGGAACTTTAATAGGTGCTTTAAGATTATACAGCCCACGGCACAATTTTAGGTTACTGTCATAAAACAAGAAGAAGGTATGTATTGTTTTACCCTGCAAGCAAAAATGTCCACCATTCTTAAATCCCAAATAAACACAAAGAGTTTTTCCTTAGTTCTTTAAAATGGAGCATAATTTGAAATTTTACTTTTCATTCAGAATGTGGCATCAAAGAATGGAGTCATGCAATTTGTCCTTGGAATCAGACTGATTTTGATTCTTCACTGCTAATAACTAAACAACAAAACCAACTTATTCCAGTTGGTTTACCAGGGCTACCTGAGGAACCACAGAAATAGATTTCTGCCCAGTTTCCTTGCTCTTCGGTCACTTCTGAGAAATGAATGAAGTACTAAGCTTGCCTTCAGACTTAATTATTCCATACTCTACTCCCTTTGGATAGAACATGAATCAAATATTGGTGCAGGCTGAAGTAGCAATGAGCAAAGAGGAAAAAGAGAAGCACCTCTTAAACAGTGGTTGATTTTGTCTGCCCCAGGAAGCATCTATCTAATTAATGTAACTGATGCCAAGTACAGGTTCTGAGGCGACATCTCATGTTCAGTGTCTCATTTGTCCTAAATACGGAGTGTCAGTCTCTCAGACCTCAAGTGAGCATGCACAGTAATTATTTGATTGTTCGAGCACATAATTTCTTCCACAGCTCCTGGAGAAAACACATTGTTAAAAGGAATTTTCAAAAAATTATTTCCCATATAAATTTCCTTACATGTATATACATATACATACATATATGTATACACATTATATATACAAACATCACAAATACACATATATGCATACATTATATATATATATATATATATATATATATATATATATATAAATGTTGGACACTGTTGAGATTGCCTTGTCTGAAGATTGGATTCACCAATAAGTAATCATATAAATTAGTATAAGGAAAATACAAGGTATTAAAAAAAGGATCAATAAGAGACAGGTTTCCATAGATGTCGTACTGTTTAACAATCATTAAAATAAAAACATATATATGAAAGAAATTGCTCATTTGCAACTCAAAATCATCTTCACATTGGAAGCACTGACATTCAAAAGATAATTCATATTTATAGCATATTATAATAGAGCACAAAGCATGATCGAAGACTAAAGAAGCTACATTGTATTGAATTGCAATGATAGAATTTGAATGATATTCAGAATACGTATTTTTTTAAACCTTTGAATTTTTATCAGAAATATGCTACATTTGATCTAAGGTCGAGGCCTTATTAGATAATAACAGTATCACATAAGATATGGTGGTATGTTACTCTTAATAAAACTGTTTCTTTTACATCTGATTCTCAAATTTCAGGTTTGTTGTAATGGAGCTCTCTATGACCTTCAGCCTGGACATGCCTGTTGTGAAGAGAAGTACATAGCGTTTGTTTTGAACTCAACTGGAGTTTGTTGTGGTGGCCGCATACGAGAGACACAATCAAATCATCAGTGTTGCTCAGGGTATTATGTTAGAATTCTACCAGGTGAGGATCATTACCAGGTATACTCAGTAATCTTGGGAACCAGAAAAAGCAAACACATGACTTATGTCAGTGAATTGTTTTAAGCACCTCCCCACCAAAAAAAATACATAGCTAATAGTAGCCACTAACACATAGCCAACGTTTGGTTTTAGATATCATTTCCTGTTTCAGCTTTCTTTAAATATAAGCAAGACAAAGCACAAACCAGAGAGGAAATACAAGGGACTTGTTATATGTACTACATAAAGAAATATATCTGGAGAGCTGGGTAACTGCCTTTTTTGTGACTTTATTCACATGGCTGAGTACTTCATCATAAACTCTGAATTTCTTGGTATATCACTCCATGAAACTGTTCTCCATTTTCTCCATTTCTCTTCTGAATGGTGCAAGCATTGTTCCTTATTGTTGCTGTTCAGTTGCTCAGTCATGTCTGACTCTTGGTGACCCCATGGACAGCACCTTGCCAGACTTCCCTGTCCTTCACCATCTCTCGGAGCTTGCTCAAACTCATGTCCATTGAGTCAGTGATGCCATCAACCCATCTTGTCCTCTGTCGTCCCCTTCTCCTCCTGCCTTCAGTCTTTCCTAGCGTCAAGAGTCTTTTCCAATGAGTTGGCATTTTGCATCAGGTGGCCAAAGTATTAAAGTTTCAGCTTCAGAATCAGTTCTTCTAATGAATATTCAGGATTGATTTCCTTTAGAATTGACTGATTTGATCTCCTTGTAGCCCAAGCTACTATCAAGAGTCTTCTCCAACACCACAGTCCAAAAGCATCAATTTGGCACTCAGCCTTCTTTATGGTCCAACTTTTACATCCATACATGTATACTGGAAAAACCATAGCTTTGACTACATGGCCCTTTGTCAGCAAAGTAATGTCTCTGCTTTTTAATATGCTATGTAGGTTGGTTATAGCTTTTCTTCCAAGGAGCAAGTGTCTTCTTATTTCATGGCTGCAGTCACCATCTACAGTGATTTTGGAGTTCAAGAAAATAAAGTCTCTCACTGTTTCCATTGTTTCCCATTTGTATTTGCCATGGAGTGATGGGACCAGATGCCATGATCTTCATTTTTTGAATGTTGAGTTTTAAGCCTGTTTTTTCACTGTTCTCTTTCATTTTCATCAAGAAGCTCTTTAGTTCCTCTCTGCTTTCTGCCATAAGGGTGGTGTCACCTGGATATCTAAGGGTATTGATATTTCTCTTTGCAACCTTGATTCCAGCTTGTGCTTCCTCCAGCCTGGCATTTTGCATGATGTTTTCTGCATAGAAGTTAAATAAGCAGGGTGACAATATACAGCCTTGATCTACTCTTTTCCCAATTTTGAACCAGTCTTTTATTTCATGTCTGGTTCTAACTGTTCTTTCTTGACCTGCATACAGGTTTCTCAGGAGACAGGTAAGGTTGTCTGGTATTCCCATCTCTGTAAGACTTTTCCACAGTTTGTTGTGATCCATACAGTCAAAGGCTTTAATGCAGTCAATGAAGCAGAAGCAGATGTTTTCTGGAATTCTCCTGCTTTTTCTATGATCCCACATATGTTGACAATTTGATTTCCGGTTCCTCTGCCTTTTCAAATCCAACTTGAACATCTGGAAGTTCTTGGGTCACATAATGTTGAAGCCTAGCTTGGAGAATTTTTAGCATTGCTTTGCTTGCATGTGAGATGAGTGCAATTGTGTGGTAGTTTGAACATTCTTTGGCATTACCTTTCTTTTGGATTGGAATGGCATTGTTCTTAGGTGGATGGTTATCACAAATTCCATTTATCTGAGGCTAGCCCATTGTCAGTTCCCCTTGTTACTCTACACCTGGCAGAGCAAGGTGGGATTAGTAAAGAGTAGCAATCAGGAATTTTTCCCTCCTCACCTTCTTTTCCTTCTATCTTATCAGCTGACTGAATAAGCCATTTTCCAAATTCCACTACTCAAAACAGCTTCCAATGACTAGAACTGAAAATAAAGACAACAATTGGCATTTATAAAACATTTATGAAACAACAAGCATCTGGCAGGCTCTGTATTCAAGATTTTAATTATGATACTATATATTTTTTTCACAACTATAGGACACTGGTATTTTATCTCAAGTTTCCTAACATAGAAAGAGGTTCAAAAAGAATCAATAACATGCCCAGATTCACATAGATTAATTAATTAATTTTGAAAACCTACCTTTGTTAAAATACTATTATTTATGATTCTTCCACAAAGATGCTTTCGTAATTCTTTGTAAAAGTACTATTTTTTTCTAATTATTATGCAAGAAAATACTTTCATAATTAAGGAACTCTCAATCAACTGGATTTTCCAAGTAAGAAAACACAATGGTGATGTAACTAAGGATTAAAGTCTTAACTTTGTTATACTACAAGTCATAGTGCTAGGCAACCAATCAGACTCTGTCAAATGCTTTATGCTCTCAAAATAATTTGCACTTTGGGAATTTTCAACTATATTTCACATCTTTCCTCCTTTGCAAAAAAAAAAAAATTGCTTCAAAATTACAACCACAGATGTGAGATGAAAATTTTCTGCTGTCCCATCCTTCCCATTCTTCAGACCAATAGGTCATATTAGGCTTTTCTCTAATTGCATTTTTATCTCCAAGTCACATTACAATTTTTAATAAGTTGTGATTTGCAAAAAACTATCCCAACTCTGAAAAATATCCACCTTGCCTTAAAATTGATGAAAATCACTTGGTCACATTTGTCAAAGCTATGAACACCTCGGAGATTTGCCCATCATCTTTCTCAATCCTAATTGAGAAATTGTCAGATCTTGAACTAATAAAACAATCTAGTTATATTCTATTCCAAATAAAATTCAACTTTTTTTCCCCAAAGAAGGTCCAAAAATTAAATAAGTCCTGGAAGCTCAAAGGTCATTTATTGATATTATACAAGCCTTTCTGTTGAGTATTGGCCACATTTGGATCTTTTAAGTGGTTAATTTTTCAGAGGATTAGGATGCCTACCTTGATATCAAAGGGAAAAACTGCAATCTTATATGATAATCAAAGAGAATGTTTTGTTCCAATCACTAATCTCAATGTACCTAATTGAAGATATTGTATTGTGACCTCAGTCTTGAGCCAATAGTCTTTATTACCTGGTTTAACACTGTTTACATCATGAAAGAAAAACATGTTGACCCGACACCATCTTATTGTTTGGTGGTTTTAGTCACTAAGTTGTGTCTGGCTCTTTGCCACCCTGTGGACTGTAACTTGCCAGGCCTCTCTGTCCACGGGATTTCTCAGACAAGAATATTGGAGTGGGTTGCAATTTCCTTTTCCAGAGGATCTTCCCCACCCGGGGGTCAAACCCACATCTCCTGCATTGCAGGCGGATTCTTTACCGATGAGCCACCAGGGAAGCTCCAGACTATCTTATATTTCAATGTAATTAAAATTCACTCAGTAGTCTGCCAGTTCAAGACTGAGACAGATCTAGGCATTTTGATATTTCTAGACAAGTCTGAAATATTGGTGAATAATATTCACCTCATTTTGGTGAATAATGTTGACTTCATTTTTTCTCAAAACTTTCCTCCATAGAACCCCATAACAAAGAGCAGCAGAGAAAAGAATGCACTTTCCACTCCCCCTTTTTTTTATAAATATGCTAATGACCTCAAGCTAAATGTTAATGTGGGTCATTCTTTGATAAGAATAACAATTAACTGTTAAGACTGCATGGTAGCTTTTAAAGAGAAAACATTTTCAAGCCTGTCGTGAACTAGATTCATTTTGAGAGGTTAATGAGAAGGTGACTGATCCTTGTATCTTATGTCTAATAGCCCTTTTTTGAGGGGAAAAAAAATCAGTTTTACTTCTCATTGATATAATCCACACCTCTTTTTATGAAGCCTTTTCTTCTGTCAGTAACTGAATAACATTCTGAGCGATTCAGGGAAATATGACTGAAATATCCAATTAATATTTGTTATACTCAGAAGTGGATTTTTTTTAAAGGATTGGTTTTCCCCAATATAAGTATATACACTGTTCTTCTAAGCCCACCATTGTCCTAAGTGATGTTTAATTAAATGATGCTGCCCCTGGACCATGTGACACATTATGGTAAAGAAAGTCTTCCAACAAGGGACACTGCTCATTCTCCAGCTGCAAAGATTTAAGACATGGGACCTACATTGAAGACCAGAGAGAAGAAGCCGCTCACCTAGAAAATCATAACAGATACAATTACTTCACTATTCTCAGTAAATCCTTTCTCCTTTTCCCTAGGTACTTCATATAAGTAGAATCATGTAATATTGGTCCTTTCGTGACTGGCTTACTTCCCTTAATGTTTTCAAGGTTCATCCATGTTGTAGCATGTGTCAGAATTCCCTTCCTATTTCAGGTTGAATGATATTCCATTGTATGTATTTACAACATTTGGTTTATCTGGTCATCTGAGGAGGGACATTTGAGCTGCTTACATGTCTTGACTGTTGTGAATAAGGCTGTTGTAAACATTGCTGTACAGCTACCTATTCAAGTCCTTGCTTTCGATTTTTTGGCTAGACTTGCAAAAAATGGAATTCCAATATTATATGGTAACTTTATGTTTAATATTTTGAGGAACTGCTATAGTGTTATCCACAGTGGCTGCACCATTTTGCATTCTCAACAGCAGTGCACAGGGTTCCAATTTCCCCATTTTCTTGCTAACACTTGTTGTTTTCTATTTTTGTTTTGTTTTTATAGTAACCATAGCTGGGTGTTAAATAGTATCTCATTGTGATTTTGAAACACATTTCCCTATTAATTCATAATATTGAACTTATTTGTGCTTATTGGTCATTTGTGTGTGTGTGTATATATATATATATATATATATATACACATATATATATACATATGTATCTTCTTTAGAGAAATGTCTACATGTATGCTTTGTGTGTGTGTGCGCTTAATTGCTCAGTTGTGTCTGACTCTTTGCAACCCCAGGGACTGTATTCTGCCAGGCTCCTCTGTCCATGGGGATTCTCCAGGCAAGAATACTGGAGTAGGTGGGTTGCCATGCCCTCCTCCAAGGGATCTTCCCAACCAGGGATTGAACGAAGGTCTCCTGCATTGCAGGTGGATTCTTTACCATCTGAGACACCAGGGAAGCCCATATGTATCGTTTACCCATATGTTAATTGGATCGTGTTTTGGCTGTTGAGTTGTAGAAGTTCTTTATGTATTCTGCATGTGGGTACCTTATTAAATATATGATTTACAACTACTTTCTCCTATGGGTCATAGTTTTAATCAGTTGGTAGTGTCTTTGCATGCCTAACACTTTTTAATTTTGATGAAGTCTAAATGATCTATTTTTCCTGTTATTGCCTGTGCTTTTGGTGTCATATCCAATAAATTATTGCCAAAGCCAATATCATTAAACTTTTCTCCTATGTTTTCTCCTTAAAAGTGTATGGTTTTAGCTTTTACATTTAGGTCTTGGGTCCATTTTTATTTAATTTTTGTATATGGTATAAGATATGAGTTCAACTTCATTCTTTCCATTTGGATGTCTAGTTTTTTCACTGACATTTGTTGAAAAAAGGGTCCTTTCCCCCAGTGAATGGTCTTGATATCCCTTTGGGAAATCATTTGATTATATATGCAAGGTTTGATTTCTGTGCTCTCTATTTGGTTCCATTGGTTTATATATCTGTCTTTGTACTAGGATCACATCATTTTGATTACTGTAGCTTTACTGTAAGGTTTGAAATCAAGCAATGTGAGATTGCCAACTTTGTTCTTTTTTAGGATTGTTTGGCTATCTGAGGTACCTGGAGACTCCATGTGAATATTAAGGTTGATTTTTCTATTTCTGCAAGAAGTATTATTGGGATTTTAATAGGGATTGCATTGAATCAGATCCCTTTGTGTCATATTGACATATTAACAATATTAGGTCTTCTAATCCTTGAATGTGGACTATCCAATTTAATCTTATTTCTTTTAGCCACAGTTTGTAGTTTTCATTGTACATTTCCTTTACTTCCTTGATTAAGCTTATTCTGAGGTGCTTTTATATTATTGTAAATAAAATTGTTTTTTAAATTTCCTTTACAAATTTTTCATTTTTATTTTCATAATATATATTTTGTATGTTGACTTTATATGCTGCAACTCTGCTGAATTCTCTTATTAATTCAGATTGGGTTTTGAGTGTGAAATCTTTAGGGTTTTCTACCCATGAAATTACATTGTCTGTGAACAGAGATAAATTTTACTTCTTCCATTCCAATATGGATGCCTTTCATTTCTTTTTCTTGCCAAATTGCTCTGGTTATCCTTTAAATATTATGTTGAATAGAAATGGTGAAAATCAGATCCTTGTCATCTTCCATCCTAGAAGAAATGATTTCTTGAGTATAACATTGAGTGTAACATTAGTTGTAGGGTTTTCTCATATGCTTTTTATTGTGTTGAGGTATTCTCTCCTACTTCTGGTCTTTTAATTGTTTTTCTAATAGAAAAGTTTTAAATTTTGTCAAATGCTTTTTCTGTACAAGTGAGATGGCCATATGTTTTCCTTCTTTCATTCCACTAATATGGTTGTATTACACCGAGTATGTTTTTTTGTATGTTGAATTATCCTTGCATTTCAAGAATAAATCCCACTTGATTATGTTGTATAATCCTTTTAATGTGCTATGGAAAGAAAGAAAGAAAGACTGAGAGAATTCTCCAGTGAAGTCATCTAGTTCCAGGTCTTTTCTTTGCTGGGAGGTTTTGATTAGTGACTCAATCCAGTTACTAGCTATCAGTCTACTCAGATTTTATATTTCTTCATGATTTAGTCTTGGTAGGTTACATGCTTCTAGTATTTGTCCATTTCATCTAGTGGGATGGGTTTTTGACCAATAAATTTTGGACAAGAAATTTATTGTCAGGGATAGCTGCTAAGAGTTCTTGTCCTATTTTTGTGTTCTTTATATATCAGCCAATAGTTAAATATTGCCCCAAATTTTAAATATCATTTTGGTTAGCAGTTCATCTTGCTTTTACTAACCAAGTTTTGGCATATCCTGGCTTCATAGGAAGATGAGCTAATTGACAGATCAGGGAGTCGAGGACTATGAATTCCTGAGGCAATCCTTAATTCTTCACAGATCTTGTGCCTTTTCTTAAGACGGTTTGGCAAATTATTAACTAGGTTATGCAAATCTTTTCTGGACCTTGATTTAAATCTGTAAAATCTGCCAGGTTGGCCATCATATTCACATACCTTATAAGATTTAATGAAGGGATAGTATCCAGGGATAAAGATATGTTTAAGAAGAGGCAGTGGAGGAAAGAGAAAAGGGTCTGTTGAAGATGTGGGGAGGAGATAATTAGTAAGACAAAAGGGAGAGGAGGTCACGGTTCAGGGGGTTAGGAAGGAGGTCAACCCAGAATTGGTCCTGAGATACAAAAGGAAGATGAAGTTTGATTTTCAGATCTTCCAGTTTCTTATTAGAATTTTCCAAAATATCCTTTAGAACATCCATTTAAATTTTTTTTCTGTGTTTAGCATTTTCCTTTTAGACAATACTTCATACAAAAAAAAGAAAAGAAAAGAAAAGAAAGCAGATTACTGATATTTAGAATATTTGAACCCTTTCCTCCTAAGGCACTAGGCAAAAGATTATTTTATTCTTATCTCAGGTTTCCCAGAATATCATGTGAAGGGTAAATGTAGATGTAACTATATCAGTGAAATTCAGTGTCCACCATAGTTCAGCAAAATACTAATATGCAGACTTGAATATAGTATTTTTACCTCTTCTCACTTAATTAACCTTTTCACTGGAAATATTTTGTTTGATTAAATAAATATAGTTTGATTAAGTAAATTGTAATTAAAAACAATATGAATGTATTAAAAATTGTTTTCTGAATCCATCCCATTTTCCAAAAAAAAATTATACTAAATAGATAGAAAAGTATTTGTACACAGATCTTTTTATAATGCCACTTAATCCATGTCACCAGAACTTCATGTGCTCATGTAGTAGCAGTCAGAGAGAAAATAAGTGACATAGGCTTGCCTCTAAGTTGGCATATGTGTATGTCATGTTTATACACCTTCAACATGTTTGTTTATACATGTTTATCACCTTTAATGCAAAATTGAAACATGTTTATACACCTTCAGTGCAAAAATGTTCATACACCTTAATGTAAAAATTTTGAAGTTGTATTGAGATTTTGTATCTCCGGTATGACAATATCCTGTCAACTGGTTGGCATCTGCAAGATCGTTGTGATAACATTTAGTTGTGAGTCAAAGCATATTTTTTTAACTCATGCAATGATGGTTATTGTCCTAAATTGACAGGTGAAGTATGTTGTCCAGATGAACAGCACGATCGGGTTTCCGCTGGCCTAGGCGACTCCTGCTGTGGCAGAATGCCGTACTCCACCTCAGGAAAGCAGGTTTGCTGTGCTGGGAGGCTCCATGATGGCCATGGCCAGCAGTGCTGTGGTGGACAGATTGTGAGCAAAGATTTCGAGTGCTGCGGGGGAGAGGAAGAGGGTGTGGTATACAGTCGCCTTCCAGGTAAGGGAGCCTTGTCTACTTTTCAGTAAATAAAGAATCTGTGAAGCAGAGAAGTTGCCAGATTTGCCTTAGATATAAAACATATAAGTAATGAAAGTTTATTTTAATTACATCTGATGCAACAACTAACTACACACTGTCTAATAAAGAAAAATGTAATCTCACATTTTTATGTGCATGTGATATATTTCATAAAAACGGACCAAAACTCTTTCTTCTTGAAAAGTGTCATGTCCACCAAAAAGCAAACAAACATATGAATGCATTGGTTCTGGACCAAGAGAATAATCACCACAATACTGATAAGATGCAAATTATTATTGATGATGTTGTGTACAAACTCTTTTACTCCCTTTTTGCTATAGCTATTAAATTAACATTAATAGCAATCATTGTCATTGAGTACTTACTACCTAGGAGGTACCATGCCCAGTGTTTTATACATTATTACCTCAATTAATCTTTACAAAATGGTTATGATTATTACTCACGTTTTTAAATGAGGAAACTGAGGCACAGAGATTAGACATTTGCACAAGATTACACATTTTGTCAGATCTAGATTTGGGCACACCTGAAAGGTATAAAATTGGGGCAATGGTCTTTAAGAAAACAAAATGATGAAAACAAAACAAAATATAAAAGTAAATATTTCTAAGGGAAAAATAATTATAAGAATTATAATTTTAATTATATAACTTCTGGCATCTCTATTTTTTTCCCCTGACATGTTTAACTGATACCCTTGGTCACCTTTTCACATAAAAATGGCTTTGTACTGTAATTATCTAGAGAGAATAGAAAGATATTATCTAGAAAGAATAAATAATTCAATCTTTCCTGTTACATAGTTGATCAAAATATTTTTTAATGATTTTAAGTTTATAAAAGTGACTTTAAGCTTCACAACTCATCATTATAATTTTATAGAAATGTTTGATTATTGTCAAATTTGGAGAAATACCTACCAAGTGTTTTTTAAAGCTTTCAGACATTTTAACTTTTTTTGTCTTAAGGTGATTTGCAGTGACTCGTCTTAGCTATTTGTTGACTTGACAGCATCATTACCAGTTTTCATGGATATCCTTACTGTATGACTGAATTTATAAGTTGTATTTTGTCATAGATGCCATTGTTTTATCTACAAATGAGTAAGAAGTTTAGATTTTTCCAATATGAGTTATTTCTGTTCATAATTTGTATGATCAAAGTAATCAAATTGCTTATGCATTGCTTCAATCCTAGATCCATCATTTTCTTTTAATAGTTTCCTACTTTGGGTATGATTTGAAATTTATCTTGTTACAGTTTTCTTCTTGATGTCAGAATATTTCAATTGATTCCATTGTTCATTTTTATAGCTTTTGTCTCATATTATATTAATTTTTCTATCTGATCTTTCTTTAAACCTTTCCTTTACATGCATACAAATTAAAGGTTTGTGATTTCTTACATTCCTTATCTTTTCAAATTGTGGTTAAAATGACATATTTAAGCCTTGACAATTCTTTAAAGAAAGTGACTGAAATCATATAAATTTAGCTACTGAACCCAAACTAAATATTCCCCAGACTCAACTTCCCCTTAGTTTGAGTTCAAAAAGGTCCATGGTTACCCCAATCTTAATCAATATGTGGACACATATAACAGAGGGCAAGTTAAAAGGGCAAGAGACAGTGGCCAGAACAAATTGTAGTTACATATCATACATTTGAAAATTTCATAAAAATATGACTATCATTGCCTTGAAAGGGGCTTATGCAAGCAAAGGGCCTTGAAGATCAAGTTTCCTGAGCTTTAAGGGAAGCTACCCCTACAACTATTATGTGTTGGAACTCTAGCCCCTCCAAGTTAAGATTTCAGGATATCATGCTATCTTGATGGAGATGAACTATGAAGTCTCCACTATCTTTCTATAATTTCTTCTCTTTTCAAAAAACATCAAAGAATTATCCATAATAAAAGTAACAATTATTAAAGTATTATAGTTTTATTGTTAAATACCACGTTCTTGTATACATTCTCTTTTCTGTAAAGTTCTGATGTAAACTATTAAGAGGAGCTCTTCAATTATAAAGTTAATCAAAATTATTGAAAGTATCAATCCTGGCTATTCCAAAATCTTGTCCTTAATAAAAATATAGACTCTCAGTGTTTTGGTAGCCCTTATATAAATAAGAAATGCTAAATTTAATTAAAATATATTTTAAATTAAAAACAAATTTAATTATTCATAATTAAATTTCAATCCTCCCAATGTGGGAAAGACTAATCTTATTTGAACCAAAAGAAAAACACAAAACCCTGATTTCCTGTTATTTATTTTTATCTTTGAATAGCCATCAAGGGTATTTCCAGGGCATTTACTATTCTGTGAAGTTGTAGATCACCTCTCTGCATCCACAGTTGTATCCATCTTAGGCATTTTAAAAATCCAAACCAGTGGGATATATCTAGAGGAAGATTTTTATATATATGCTGTCAATTTGGCTGATAGTTCTATTTCACTATGATGGTTTCCATCAACTGTCCAGAAAATAGGAAGAGTGAATAGTTGTCCTACATACAACAGAATTAGATTTCAATTATGACATTTTCATTGACCTGAGGAATTTAAGGATTACCTCTGGATCTGTCTCATAAGTTAACAAGAAACTTGACTTTGCCAGGGGAAAAAAAAAAAACAAAAACAGAAAGGAAAAACCAACATCCCAAGATCTTCTTCAAAATTGAATGTTATATTAAATCAGATAATACATACACAAGTGTCCAATGTAGATGCACAGTCATTTCAGAAATTTCCTCCATGGATGTAAAAGACTAGTATTATAAATATAGCCAAGAAATATAACCAGTCAAGAAATCCAGCCCAGTGTCTACTTGTTATTCAGTTGCTCTGCTGTGTCTAACCCTCTGCGACCCCATGGACTGCAGCACACCAGGCTTCCCTGTCCATCACCTTCTCCTGGAGCTTACTCAAACTCATGTCCATTGAGTCAGTGATGCCATCCAACCATCTTGTCCTCTGTCATCCCCTTCTCCTCCTGCCTTCAATCTTTCCCAGCATCAGGGTCTTTTCTAATGAGTCACCTCCTTATATCAGGTGGCCAGAGTATTGGAGCTTCAGCTTCAGCATCAGTCCTTCCAATGAATATTCAGGGTTGATTTCCTTTAGGATGGACTGGTTTGATCTCCTTGCAGTTCAAGGAACTCCAAGGTACTGTTTACTGGCAAAAGACGTACACAAAGAGCAGGAGACAAATTATAGCAACCACAGTGGCCCAGTGGTTAAGACTTTGACTTCTAGTACAGAGAGCAGCAGTTCAATCCCTGGGCAGAGGAACTAAGATCCCACATGCCTCATGGCCAAAAAAACCCAAAACATAAATAATGTAACAGGTTCAATAAAGACTTAAAAATATAACAATATGAAAAAGCAGGCAACATTCCACTTACACTGTTTGCCAAGCTGAGTTCTATGTGCTTCATATACATTGACATGTTTCATCGTTGGAGGAAACCCTATGAGATAGGTACTATTATTATCTCCATTTTACAGATGAAGAAACAGAAATACTTCTAATGGAAGTTAAAAACGTTTTCCAATTCACACGTCAAGTCGGTGGCTGTATTCCTTCAGGTATCGCTCATCGTTATTGTAAATGAATCTCAAAGTTTATAAAGGTTCAATGCCATGGAGGCTCATTTCTTTCCTATATAATAGGACTGTGACGTGAATGTTGTCATCCAGGTAGCTCTCTTTCCACAATCATTCTGATTGTTGAAAGTGCTGCTGTTTTCAACAAGTAGAGTCTCAAATTACCTGGGAATTGTATCTATTCCTGCAATTACAAGAAGGAAAGAGTATAAAATAACAGATGTGGATTTTTTATTTTTTATTTTTTTGGCCAGACCTAGAAATAGCAGGCACTTTTAGTTACAGTTTATTGAAACTCAGCTATCTATAGATACCTAAATGCAAGGGAGGCTGGGAGATTTGTCTGTGAATCTCC